>NW_006204563.1:2558643-2564352 GCF_000334495.1 Tupaia belangeri chinensis
AGAGTAATAAAAAAGGTTTCAGACAGAAGTAAGAACAAATCAAATCCCCTAAGGTAGGAAAAGAGTTTCAGATACTGGAAAAAGACAACTAGAGTCAATGTGGCTGAAACATGGTCAGAGAGGAGACAGCAGTAAGTAATTAGAATGAAGTGACAAGCGTAGGCAAGATCATACAGGCTGTGTTAAGAATTTTACCCCATAGAAGGAATATCAGCTGAAGAGTAACATTCAATTTGCATTTACACGAGATCACTCTGACTGCTGGGTGCTTAATAGGTTAGAGGTAGACAGGAAAGAGTAGAAATAGAAGACCAGTTAACAGGTATTACACATGGTCTGAGCTAAAAAGAATGACTTGGCTTAGAAAGATGCAATGGCTATGGGGAGAGGCAGGATAATTCATGACATATTTGGTAAATGAAGGAGAGACCTCAGATTTAGAGATGATAGGAAGAGTGAATGAAAAGAATAAGAGGGGAAAAAAATCCAAAAATTCCATTTTGAAAAAAGAAAATTCCTTCAAGAAGCCTTTCCTTAAACACTAGTTTCTGACTTTTCTTTCAGTGGTTTTACTTATTTTTCTTGCCCCAAATACAAACACATTTGAAGATATCGCTTAGACATCCTCTTTTCTCCCACCCTAAGTCTCTTTTAATTTCATCTGAACCTACGCTCTGACTCTAAAAGATGACTCATCAATCCTGGCTTGATCCAAGCTATCTCCTGAGCTATGACTCACATTTTCAACTGTTTTCTGAACACTTCTCTTTAGATGAGCCCTTTGTACTTCCAGCGACTGGAAATTAAATTCACATCCTCCATATCTACTATGGGTCTTATTTATATGATTGTCACTCCCATTGTTCTAGTCATCTGGATTCAAATTCAACACTAGTATCTGGTTCCCCCTTGCTCTGTTTCCATTGCTATGGTTTTATCAGTGGACACTTACATCGTGTGTTTCTTCTTTCCTTATATTTTCCTGAAGTGAAAGCCCTGATTGTACCTCAAGCTCTCAGTATACTTTACTAAGATTATTTTTGTAACTTCTTAACTATCTTCCCACCTCAAATATTTTTCTTATTCCATCAACTGGCACATGACCTTTAGAGTAATCAAGCTTAATGACAATTCAAGTCATTTCACTTTTGTCTAAAATCATGGATGATTCTATTATCTTCAGAGTAATTTTCAGAATCTTTAAAAGTATGTTAAATGGCACTTATGATCTGACCCCCAATCTATCTTCTCTACCAATATATCTTGTCATTACCAAATAGCAAGCTGCTCACCGTTCTGAAATTTTGTAAGATGCTTTCACAACTGTATGTCTTGGCTACTACCTTCTGAACCATTACTTTCACCTTTTCTTACTGAAACACTCCTTTCTTTGAAGCATAAAATAATGCCTTTTCCTCTCCAACTAGAAATATGTGCTCCTTTTAAACCCATTACTTTATTACCAGAGGGTGCATGCACAAGAAAGAGAGAGAGTGAGAGTCAGAAAGAGAGAAAGCAACCCTCTGTTGGCTGTAGTGACACAACTCCTTCTCCTCTATTTCTCAATCCTGTTGGGATCTGGAGCATGCATGCACATGTGCCCAATGTGTATTTTTAAACCACAGAGCCCAGGATTTGAATCATAGAAGGCATTGTGGGATCCAGATTTCTTAACCTCTGGGCTACAGAGCCAGACCTGGTTCTTATATTCCCCTGTAGACTACAGTCTTTGATGACTATGAACAAACTTTTATCACTTTTTTATCTTCCATTGCACTTTACATACTACCTCACATATAGCAGGGATGCAGTAAATACTAATTCACATTGACATAGTCACACCATTTCTGGTGAGTTTATAATCTGCCAAGTAGTCTAGATAAATGTAGTTAGCTACGTGTTGAATTTCATCTTAAAGGTGGATAATATGTGAGATTAATGTTTTTACAAACTGTTTACAGAACTGAAATCTATACTTCACTATGAATGGGACTTTATAGGATATAACTTAAAAGAATAATAAATTTAAAATGCCTCAGGTTTTTGAACTATTATTCAGGTTTCCTCCTTTTTTACACCTTCCATTTCTTGGGGGACCCAGTAAAGAGCAGTCTTTATGGATACATTTAAATGCGGAGATATAATCATAAAATTTACCCACCAGTTTCTCTATCAACCAAAACAAACACTAGGCTATTTAAACATTAGATTGATTTTTCTGAATTGAAAGTGTTGCCTTATCTAAAATTTTATGCAAGTTAGCAAAATGTGACTATCTCTAAATTTTAAGTAAATTCCATTAGGCTAAAGTTCACCTCTGCTCTAACAATAGGATTAAGTCCAGTAATATGAACAATAAATTGAGAAATGGAATGGTTGCACTAGATATAAACCATAACAAAATCCCTACTATTGTCAACCAAATTTTCCCAGATAATTTCCTAAAGGTAGAAGAGAAGAGGCTGACCACTATCTGAATAATTGCTTACATTTACCTAGCTAATTCACTTTTACCTAGCTAATTCGCTTCTTTTTTTTTTCCTTAAGAGAAATTTTCACTATAGGGTTCCAAAGAGTCAGAGAGACAGAAAGTGAAAAATCCCTACCACCACCCCACCCTGTTTCAGGGGATGGCCACATCACAATCCCTTCTCCCCTATTCTCCTTCTGGGATTTTGGGAATACACAAACACTTGCCCAGCATGAGTTTTAAGCTGCTGGGTCTGGGATTTGAACCATGGTCGACTATGTGGGAGTCCAGCAGTGTAACTGTTATACCATCTGCTGGTCCCACTGAAATTTCTAGTTCTCAGTTCTCTAACAACTGCTTCACTTTTTCTACCAATATTAGAGAAATGGCAAAACACTGAGGACTGCAATGCCTTCAGGTTATTTCAAAACCATTTTTAAATGAATAATTAAGTCTATGAAGAGATCATTTTAAATTTCCCCCAAATCATTTTTGATTTATACATATTTTAAAAATTATCTATCATGATATATTTTGTCTGGGGATAAACGTTCATAGCCATTGCTTTATCATTAGTAATTCTTGCTACCAGGAACCCTTATAATAATACCGGTATGTTATCTTATTTAAATCTCACAGTCATCCTACAAAGTAAGCATAATTAGCCTCATCTAGGAACTGAGAAAAATCATAATAAGCTTAAGTAAGTGGCTTGAGTTCATGAAATCAGAAAGTCAGGGAATAGGGAGTCAACTCAGACTTTTCTAAGGCCAGAGCCTAAGCACTCACGGCCATCTAACAATTGGAGTGTCGCTAGCCCAAGAGGAGAGAACTGTTGAGGAAATATCTCTTAATATCAATATATAAGAAATACTATGAGGGACCAGCAGTTAGCATAATGGTTATGTTCGCTGGACTCCCATGTAGTCATCCGCGGTTCATGTCCTGGACCCAGTGGCTTAAAACTCACGCTGGGCTCGTGTGCGTGCGTGTCTAAGATCCTGAGAGGAGAATGGAGAAGGGGGATTGTGGCGTGGCCATCCCCCATGGGGGGTGATTCCTCACTTTCTGTCTCTCTGTCTGTCTGTCTGGTGAGCGTATGAGCCCTATAGCAAAAAAACTCTCCAAAAAAAAAGAAAGAAAGAAAGAAAGAAATACTATGAGAAAGGTCCCATGGCCTGGTGTTGAGAGAACTGAATCTCAAATGGCCAAACTTTTGGTTCAAATTTCAAACATAGCTTGACACTCATCAGTGCATGCATGTTCAAAATTCCAACAGGGTATATAAATAGAGGAGGGATTGCAGCGTGACCACACCCCATTGAGGGTGTGAAAAGAGTTTTCTTGCTCTTTGTCTCTGTCTCTTGCTGGCAAGTATACATGCCCTCTGGCAAAAAAGAAGGAAGGGGACCAGCAGATGGCATAGTGGTTACATTGCTGGACTCCCACATAGTTGACTGGAGTTCGGGGTCTGGACCTGGCATCTTAAAACTCACACTAGGCACATGTGCGTGTATGCCCAAGGTCCCAAGAGGAGAATGGAGGAGGAGGGATTGTGGTGTTGCCATCCCCCTTAGTAGGTAAGTTTTTGCTTGCTGTCTCTCTCTCCAGTGAGAGCACGCACCTGATAGCAAAAATCTCTCTAAAAAAAAGAAAGAAGGAAGGAAGGGATGAAGTCTATGGTCTATTATACTAATTTTTAGCTCTTCTTTCATTTTTTTCCCATTGTTTTCCTTTAGTTGCTGGAAACCTTTCTGCTGCATTGTCTATAATGGTAGCTGGCTTGTTTGAAATACGTAGAAAATATTTCCCTCCAGTGGAGCAGCCTATTTCAGGCAAAGTTCTAACAGTTTCTTCTATGCCATGTGTCTACCTGGTTCTTCAGTACATCCTATTTGGAGTAGCTGAAACACTGGTAAACCCAGCTGGTGAGTAATAATTTCATCAAATTGTCTTATGTTAGAACACACAGAACCTTTATACAGAGCACATCACCTCAACAGGAGTAATTAAGAAGTAAGTGAACTATTCACCCTCAATGCTTCAAGAAAGCCTATATACATCCTCACTTTTTAAAAGTAATTATTATCTTTATTTAACTTTTTTTTTCTTTTTTAAAATTTGATCAGAGAGGGACAGAGTGAGAAAGAGAGAAAGTGAGAAAGCAAGCCTGCCAGGTCCGGGACTCGAACTGCAGTCAGCCATGTGAGAGACCAGTGCCCTTAACCACCACAACACTTGTTGGTCCCACCATCCTCATTTTTTAAGTTTACTTTATTATTTCTTCCATGAATAAGAGAGACCAAGAGAGAGAGAGCCATTCCCACTAGGGTCCCAGTCAGCCTCGGATCTCGGCCATGTGTGCACTCTGTCCAGGGAGGTCTCTGCATGCAAACCTGGAATCTCCCCTATAGGTCAGCCTCACAGAGCATTTTACTGCTGTGCCACCAATGGCTCCTCACACTCATTTAAAAAAATGTTTCGTTTTTCTTCATTCCCCTACCATTTACAGAATAATTATTAATTCCAACTGGATATAGAGGGAATGAAAAATTCACTAACTGGTTAAAGGCAATAACCATTTGGTCAGATACACAGCAGGAGGGAAAAGACTTGGCTAAAACCTAGAAGAGTTCTAGCAACTCAAATAAGAACTCTCTTAACTCTCTTCCTTTTCCCTTCCCTCTTTCCACCTCCTTTTGGCTCATAGGTGAACTCACATGCCTACTTCCTCTGAAAATGACATTTAGTGTATGTTGAGAGTGTATAACATGCAAATGATAAGAAAATTTCAGTCAATTTTCCAGATAACTCAATGTCTTTAAATCGCTAGATTAAATATGATCATATAACAAGTTTGAAATAAGTTTATTAAGTATCAAGGATTTCTGGATCATATAGATTACTTAAAGTGATCTAGTCACTTAAAAAATTATCATAATACTTCAGTGACTTCCTGAAATACAAAAATGTGTGTGCGTGGGACCAGCAGTTAGTGTAATGGCTATGTTACTGGACTCCCATGTAGTCGACCACGGTTCGTGTCCCGGACCCGGTGGCTTAAAACTCACACCGGGCACGTGTGCATGCGTGCCCAAGATGCCAAGAGGAGAATGGAGGAGAAGGGAATGTGGCGTGGCCATCCCCCCTGGGGGGTGATTTCTCGCTTTCTGTCTGTCTGTCTCTGTCTGTCTGGCGAGCGCACACGCCCTATAGCAAAAACCTCTCAAAAAAAAAAA
>NW_006204563.1:2564566-2610499 GCF_000334495.1 Tupaia belangeri chinensis
GCCCTATAGCAAAAACCTCTCCAAAAAAAAAAAAATGTGTGTGCGTGTCCATATATGCATCAGTATCACCTATGGGACATGTTCCCACCCTTCTCTTATTTCCCTGCAGTAGGAGCACTAATGTAACTCAAGTCCCCATTATACTTCACTAGCAATATTTTTATAAGTTAATTATCTTCCTGCCTCTAATTTCTCTCCATTCTATCAACCAGCACACAACCTTTAATCATCCTAAATGACAATTCTACTAATTTGTTTCTAGATTCTTTAATGATTCTATTATTTTAAAGTTATTTCCAAATTTTTAAATGCTATTAATGAAATACATATTTAGGGGCCAGCAGGTGGCACAGAGGTTAAGACACTGGATCCTACATGACCAATTGTGCCATTTCAGTACCGGACCCAGTGGCTTGAAAATTTCTCTGTGTGTGTGTGTGTGTGTGTTTCTTGCAAGTGCACAAATCCTATGGCCAAAATAAATAAATACATATTTACACATACACACGCATGATACCAAAGCAATTCATTAAAAAAAGATAAAATTAATTTTGTGTAGTTATAGTCATATATATATCAGACTTCTTTTACGGTTTTAGATTATTTTTTTTCCATATATTTCATGTGGATAAGTGATTTTATAAGATTCTATGATGGGGCCATCACTCCTTAATGCTTCAAGGAATACAAAAGAATCGTAGATAAGCACCACTACACAAACACTTATGATCTTCCCAGAGGTTGTTTTAGAATATTACTGAACCTAGTCAGCCAAAACTTCCGGGGCTAGATGTGAAATAAGGGAATGAGTGACTATGGCAAGTAAATTCCTGGCCTGCTCAAGCTTAGCAACAATGGTTCAACCTATGGAAACCCAAGAAGTACTTACAACCATTGACTGCTATAAGGACAGACAGGTCTTGTCATATAAATTACTTAGTCCAACCTTTCTTGACTTATCCATCAGGAAACTGAGATCCAACTTAATCAACTGACTTATCTGCTACAGGGGTAATAGTCGAGGGGCCAGAAGACTTGGTCTGATTTCCAGCTTTTCACTTACTACTTACATGACCTCGGGGACATCAAGTTTCACCCTTCTGACCTTTAAAACGGAAATAATTATCATTCTTTCTTATATTAAAGCATTCAGATAAGAATCAATGTGAGTGAGAGACTAGTGCTGAACATAAAATGTGAAGGGTGTGTTGAGCTGTAAAGTGAAATATTGTTCTTCTGGGAGGTAGCATAATACAGTGATTAAGATCTACGGTCTTAAAGTCATCAATAGACCCGAGTTCAAACTCAGTTCTGCCACCGACTAGCTTTGTGACTTTGGAAAAAATTACTCTGAGACATTTTCCTCATCTATAAAAATGGAGAAGCGGTGTTAAGGATTAAGTAAAATATTTTATGTAAAACAAAGTGCCTCATATATAGAGAGCCCTCAGTAATTAGCAACTATAAAGTTTGTTATTGTTAACATTATTCTTTTGCATGAATTAATAAATAGTGTCAGAACTCAAGCTCAGACAGCCTGCTACGAGCTCTTCCACCCACAAAAATTTCAAACACCAGGAAATCTGGTAGTGGGAGCAGAATTGTCTTCCTCACATGAATCATCCAAGATCTTCTCACCTCCTTATTTCTCACCTTCAATCCAACAGCGAGTCTTAGTCTCTCCCCTGAAATGTAACCTAAATCTGGCCATGTCCCTCAATCTGCTTTGTTATGCTCCTGGTCTACACACCATTAGCTCAGGCCCCAATACTCTAAGAGCCTCTTGTCTCCCTGCTTCCTCTCCTGTCTCACAAGTCCATTTTCTTTAAAACAGTAAAGTGCTCTTTCCGAAACATTAAGTGCTATCATTCCCCTGCTTACAATTCCACAATAGGAATTTAGAGATAAATTCCTTACCATGGTGATTATAACTCCACATGACTTAGCCTCTGTATACTGTTTCAACTGCTTTTTCTTTATACTCTGCCCCTTGATCATTTTGCTAGAAATGTGTGTGCTCTAAAAGGCCAGACTTAGGGGGTTAGCTCCATGGCCTAGTGGTTAAGGGAGCTGGATCCCACATGGCTGACCACGTGATTCAAATCCCAGCCCTGATGCCCTGAAAAACATGCTGTGTATGTGTATATGTGTGCAAATGTCAAAATCCCAACATGATGGAGAAATGGAGATGCCTTTAACCAGTTTAATAATTTTTTTATTCCTCTATATCCAGGCAGAATTAGTAATTGTTCTATAAATGGTAGAGGAATGAAGGGATTGTGGTATGACTATGTTTCATTGGAGAGTACTTTCTCCCTCTTCTTTTATCTCTGTCTCTCTGTCTCTGGCATACACATGCACCTGTGGCAAATATTGATAAAAATAATGTTTAAAGTACCAAAACTTTCTTCTACCCCAAGGCCTTTGCATTTATTCTTCTCTTTATTTAAAATTCCTGTTCTGCTTTCAAATGACTGGTTTCTCCTCATTACTGAATTTTCTCAAAAGAGGTTTCCCTGGTCATTCTATTGCTTTATAATTCATTGTACTTTTTCTTCATTCCTTCCTTTTTTTTTTCTTTTTAAGCACCCATCAGAATCTACAATTACCTTACTTATATTTGTATAAGTTATTACCTGTCTCTCACCATAAGAATGTATATTCCTTGAAGTCAGGATTTTTGTTGTCCTTGTTCAGCTCCTTGCTGCTCTGTGTTGCTCCTTCCTAAAATTTACAGGTTCACAGTATGCAATTAGTAAGGATATTTAGATTGAATTAGAAATGAATAATGAAATCTACAGAGATTTCTACATGGTACATTAAAAATATTGTATTCAAATGATTGAAAAGGTTATACACTGGTGGCATTGGGCAAGGAAGCACAGTGGCTCACTTCACAAATGTCAGTGGACATTTTCTACCCTACTAAGCCATGTTGTGCATTGAAGATAAGCTACAAGAAAAAAAAAAATAGGAGAAAACTTTTCAAAGCATTTTTAATTTTTTAATTATAATACTCCAGGTGCTTTGTAACCTGTATTTGTTGTTTACTCAAAGAATACCATATAGGTGTCTAAAAATGTGCCTAACCTTGCTCAGACAACTTTAAATATATCAGTTTAGAACATTTTTTTCCTCTCGTGGTGGCTGACGGTCTTTTTGTGGTTGAGCAGTAGAGTTAGTTAGGAAGATAGACGGAAGGGGTAGTCACAATGAGTGCACAGAGTTGAGATTATGGCATGGTCACAGTTTTCGATCAAGGGCATGGGTTGTCAAACTTTGTAAAGTATCCGATAGTACATAGGTTTTGCAGGTCCCTCTCTGTTCCAATTACTCAACCATGTCATTATAATGAAAAAATCACCATAAACAACATATAACAAATGGTATGCCTGTGTTCCAATAAAACTTTATAACAACAGGGCTGGACATTACCTGGCCATTATTGGAAACCTGGATGGAGTACCAAGCACAGGCTGTGACTATCGGCATGAGTGAAATAGAAACTAAGGTAGAATAGAGGAAGATGACACTGAAGAAGAAGCTGAAACACTGAGCAGCCCAGACTTGGAATGATAGAAAGTTTGAAGGATGGTCTATGTGTATGCTCAAAATTTCATGAATTAGGACAGAGGTAGTACTGGAGAGTGTGGCCATGAGAGAGGAGCTGACAAGTTTGAGAGATGGAGTGAAACATCTAGATATTGGCAGATAACAGGATGAGAAAAAGGAAAGAGATGGTTTGATCTGTTGACAGGAGATTTGAAGCAGAAGTGTCTTAGGATAAGCAAGGAATCATGATCTGAAAGTGACAATGGCAAACCTCCACTTTCTGGGATTGTGCTACTTCTCCACATGTGCCAAATACCTTCTTACCAAACACAATAAACATATTTTAACTGTGTAAGAACAACTGGAGGGAGGAAAAAATGCCAGCAATGAGTCCCCAGTACCAGGTGCATTAGGAAGTAGTTATGACTCTATTTTGTAGATTCTGCATTTGCTGTCAAGAGGTATCTTTGCAAACACCAACCAGCTACTACCTGGAGGCACATTTTTAGCTCTCATTGGCAAGAAGATCAGCTTTCACATACACTTTGAATATTTTCTATTGTGTCTTTATAGCAAAATGGGAATTTTAGAATAGTGACAGAGTTGTTGATAATATCTATACCATCATGGGCTAGAAGAGCAATCTTTGAGCCTAAAAAGATCGAGCTGATGATCACTGAGGTTGAAAAAGATCAGAACATCCAAATAGATACCTGAAAATGGAGATCTGAAGATTTGAAAGGCTTTGTCCTATGAAAGGAAACTAGAGCCTTTCAAAAATGACTAAAATGACACCAAAGAGAGATTAACCAGCAGGCAGAGAGCTGGCAAAGTATGTTCATGAATTATATACTGTACCAGAAGTTCTAGCAAGAGAAAAGCATAGGATTAATAATTCACTAGCAGAGTAATAATGGGTTTGCTCATTCTGCTTTTTCTTAGCAAAAGAAATAGACCTACTCACTCTTTCTGTCTGTTGTTTATCTCCTCTTGTTTATAGATAGGAAAGTTCATAAGCCAAATCCCTTTTATAATGGTGAATCATTTCTTCTCAAAGTCTCTTCTGCATTACCCTCATCCTCCCATTAGGATCTTCCTGAAAATACTCAAAGGCTGCTGCCGGTGATTAGTACTATGCAAAAGAGTGGAGGGGCCTTGCTACCATTATTTGAAGCTCTTCTCCACAGTATTTTATTCATCGCCACTATTACCTTCATCTCCACTCAGTATTTGTGGAATTAAGTACCTGCTTAGTTTACCCTTTGTAGTATAGTTCACCCTTTCTGCTCTCTGCCCTTCCAGAGTTTAAAGTCCAGGAAAGATACATTGATACCTATTCTTAACCCTCAGCCCCAGCATTCAGCACCTTTCCTGGAACAAAAACAGGGAGTCTTTTAAACGTTTATTGAATGAGTAAATAAAAACACATTCAGGCCACATGGTAGCACAGCACAGTGGTAACACAAGTGGCTCCAAGTGAAAGGACTCCTGGTTCACGTCCTGGGATCCTCCTGCACAGGTGAGGCCCTAGCAGAACCACATGCCCATGATCTGGCCTGGCTGAGGCTGGGGGTGGATCACAGCACAGGGAGTTAGGAGTGTCTATTTCTTTCTCTCTTTTTCTCTGACTCTCTTTCTCATGGAAGAAATAAATCAGTAAATGTGAAAAAAAAAGGAGACACAAAAAGTACAATATTAAATTAACGCAAAAATGAATGTTTAGTACATTTACATGATGTATTCATATGTTCATTTAAAAGTGCTGGGCACATACAGAGTTTAACTAAGGTTAAGTACAAGGAAACAAGAGGAGAAATATTCCTGAAATGGAAGTGAAGAGAACGATAAGACTTCTTCTTCTTCTAGAAAAGGACAATATAGTGTTTACAGTATATCTATTTTCTATTACTCCCTTTTTACTTAAATGACCTTTAATATTCATTTACAATCCCATTGCAGGAAAGTATGCAAAACACAAAAAGTAAGAAGAAAAGGAGTAGAAGAAAATCCAACAACTCAACCACTCAGTTAAGATTTAATGTTAATATAGTTCCTTACAAATTTGTTACCACATATATGCAATAGTAAGATTAGTGTAATAAACTCATGTGTACCCATCTTCCATTTTCAACAGTCTTAAACTAATGTCAAGCTTGTTTCATCTCTGCCCTCGTTCACATACCCGATTCTTCCCTATTGTATAAATTTGAAGCAAATTCTAGATATCATATTATAATAGGTAGCAAATATTTGAACATGTGTCCCTTGTAAGTTTGTCATGCATATTTTAATAGTTAAGCTAATGCTGTATATAAAAATCCATAAATATATATATATACACATAAAAATATGTGCATGTGTATGTGTGTGTATATATATGTATACATATGTATGTATATATACATATTTTTATCTACTTCTGATTTCAAAAACTTATTTTTAATTTAAATTTTAAATTTGTAAAATTTGACAGAGGACACGAGCTCACTGGAGAGAGTTAGAGACAGAGAAAAAGAGAGAAAACAATTACCTTGGGGAATGGTCATGCTGCAATCCCTTCTCCTCTATTTCACCCTCCTTTCAGGACATTGGCCATGTACGCACTCATACCCAGCGTGTTTTTCAAGTCACTGGGTGTGGGATTTGAACCACACAGTTGACCATGTGGGATACAGTCACTTTAACCACCATGCTTCTGGCTACCCTAATTGAAGTTTAAAAAATAATAATAGTTTCTTCATAATTTTCTTGCAATATATTGCCATCATCATTACTAGTACTTCCAACAATAGCTTGGGAAGAAAAGACAACCATTTCAGACACCCTCAACGGTCAAGCTATTATACCTCTTTAGGTACCCTCTCCTTAAATGAGACAAAGCATATAAATGGCTTTGTGCAGTGCCTTCCAAATCAGAAGCAATTTGATTTGGTAAGGTGAATATTGTTAGAAAGTAGCTAATCTTTATTCAGTACCTCCAAGTCAGCTTTGTGCTAAGCACTTTACATACATTATATAGCAGGTAAATGTCACACCTGTGCAAATAACTATTGATATTATTCCTATTTCATAGAGGAAGGCATTGAGGCTTGGAGCATTTAATTAACTTGCCTAAAGTTACAGAGACAGCAAATGACTGTCGTGAGATTTTAGTGCGATCTTGTATAATTCCAGAGCCCATGTTCTTAATAGCCATGAAAATTCTGCATGATAAATTCTCATTTTCCATAAGATACTTAATGATTTACATAGAATCATGAAACTATTGATCTCACTGATACTATATTATGATATATCATATCATGATATTGTGATAATATCTAGCACAGCCTCATCTCAATCCAAAATTCATCAGAAATATTCATACTAGAGCGAAATATGGGTGGATATATTCACACACTCAACCACCAAGTAATCAAATTCTCCTCATAGCTCTATAAGAGTATACTTGATCACATTTTATTCATTGAAGACATTTATAAAGTGTATCATAATATATCTTAATACAGTAATCTTAACGAAGTTCAACCATGTCAGTGCACTTCCTTTGATATATGATCAATGTTAATTTGAACAGGGTATATGAAAGTGTTTTAGGGAGAATGTTCTATCTGACCTTCTCTTTTCTCTCAGTTTCTGTAATATCATACAGATCAGTCCCAAGCACCATCAGAGGAGCCTCCATGAGTTTTCTGACACTGTTCAATGGACTTGGTTGTTTCACCGGGGCACTGCTGGTAGAGTTGGTTTATCTCATCTCAGAAGGTAAAAATAGGTTCATGGTATGCTTGTGTACATTGATTCAATGAGTGAGGAACTGGGAGACAAAACCTTAAGAGAGGGGGCTTTGCTGGTGTAGTCTTTTTTTTTTTAATTGATCCACTTTTGCAATTAAGATAGAATTAAGATAGGAAATAGAGTCTTGCTGTATTCATTAATTTCTGGGAATTGTTTTTCTTTTGATAGGAGCAGGTAATTACAGAATGTCACTTCTCATGAGCCCCTGTCTGCTGTCTTTCCTTAGTGTATTTTAAAGCAAACTGGCCATTACATTCTTATGAGAGCTTTCAATGAGGCTGTATTCAATAATGTCTCATAGCTAGAAAGGACAATTCTCAGCAAAGACCTGTGAAAATATAGCTTAGAGTTTATAGGGGCAGTGATCTTCAGTTTTCCTGATGATTTACCACAGGTCTTACCTATTGCAACCAAAGAAAAATTGTGAGTTGAATAACAAATGATCTTGGAAAATTTTCTCAGTAAAGATTTTAGGCAAGAGAAGCAACCAGTCTGAGAAATTCAGATGCAAATGTTGAAGAACTATTGCTTAGTTACACATGTTGGCAAAATAACCAGGCAGATGACAATAACAATGAACTCTCACAGTGAAATGCCTTTGGCTGTTTTTGCTGTTATTGTTGTTTTGTTTTTAATTTGCTAGCACTCCCTGGAAAGAGATAGAAAGAGAGAGAGAAGGAAAGTGAGAAAGCCCTACTTCGTCACTACATTTAAGATGGCCATGCCACAATCACTCTTCCTCCATTGCTCTATTCTACTTTTGGACTGTTGGGCATGCAAGTACATGTGCCTGGCCACCAGGTTCAGGACTTGAGCTGTGTGCTCAGCCATGTGGAATCCAGCCACCTTAACCACCATGCCACCAGCTAGCCATCCTTGGCTTTATTTTAAATCCACAGACTTTTTTCTTTATTTGTTTTAAAATGTCGATATGCCTTAAATTTTATTTTAACTTACTTTTGCTTATTTTATTAAAAATATCAGAAGATTAATATTCTCCATTTCCATAAGTGCTTATAGTTATCAGCTTAGGGGCCAGCAGGTGGCACACGTGGTCAACTGTGATTCAAGTCCCAGACCCTGTGGCTTGAAAATCATGCTAGGTACATGTGCATGTATACCCAAAATTCATTTTCCGGAAGAATGGAGGAGAAGGGATTGCAGCGTAGCTATCTGCCCTACGGGTGATTTCTCACTTTTACTCTCAGTCTCTCTCTGTCTCTCTCCATCTGTCTCTGTCTCTCTCCAGTACATACACTGTATGATAAAAACCTTAGGGGAAAAAAATATCAGCATGTGTTCTTTTAAAATTTACCTACTTTTGAACTACAGAAAAATTACCGTTTAAGAAAGAAAAGACTTCTCTTAACACATAAGTCTCCATTCAAATAAATATTTATCAAAGAAAACTCTCTGCTCCAGGCATCATTTTGGGCACTGAGGAGACCATGGCAAGCAAAATAAACATTTCCAGGAATCGTGAAATTTTCAGGGAAACAGAAAAGCAATAAAATTAAGAGTGATAAATATAAATCTAATAGATTTTTTTTTTTTGGAGAGGTTTTTGCTATAGGGCACGTGCGCTCGCCAGACAGACAGAGAGAGACAGAGAGATAGAAAGCAGGAAATCACCCCCCAGGGGGGATGGCCACGCCGCAATCCCTTCTCCTCCATTCTCCTCTCGGGATCTTGGGCACGCACGCACACACGCCCGGCGTGAGTTTAAGCCACCAGGTCCGGGACTCGAACCACGGTCAACTACGTGGGAGTCCAGCGACATAGCCATTACGCTAACTGCTGGTCCCTCTAATAGATTTTCAGGGAAAAATATCTATTAATCTTTGATTGTTGGTTGACAAAAATCAACCCTAGCATGTTCTTCATTATCTGTGAAAGCTAAGGAGAACATATATTGTGTATTAACTATGCGTGCCATGTCCTGTGAGATATGGTTCCAACTCCCAAAGAACTCATCCAAACTGCCATAGCTAACTAGGTGAACCGCGGCAAGGTGCTGACTTCTCTGGTGATCAGATTCCTTGTATGAAATGAGAGACAATGCCTCAGCATTAATGTTTTCTAAGATAACCTGGAACTTTTGACCAACATTTGTACCTAAAACACTAGGTGTTGAACCTGTTTCCTTCCTTCATATTACTCAATGAAAACGTTATTGAAAATTTGCTGGGAAAAAAGTCTATAATCAAATCACATATGACATATAGTAGGAAAACTGCAAAGTCAAATATTACTGCCAGTATATCTTTTATATAAATCTAAATTTGTCTATAAAGGTTTAAGCAACTTACTCAGAACACTTTATAGGTTAAGTTTTCCCTTAGCCTTCATTCACTTTGGATACCAACCCCAAGTGTGGAGATTCAAAAGTCTTACAAACTGGCTATAAATTTGGGGTCCCCACAGACTCTTTTTTGTTTGATAATTTGCTAGAATGATTCATAGAAACCAAGAAATCACAATAATTAGTGTTACAGCTTTTTTTTATGAGAAAGGAATAAAAATCAGAATAAGCTGAAGGAGGGGCAATGAGGAAGGTCTGGGAGAGTTCTAATAGAGAAGCTTCCTCCATCCTCAGATGCAATATGAGTGGCAATATGAAGGGTACTGCCAACCAGCGAAGTTCGCCTGCGCTTAGGTGTCCAGTGTTTTCACTGAGGCTTTATCACATGGGTACAGTAGATGAAATCATGATCGTGTAGTTTAACTCGTTCGGCAACTTTCCTCCTCTCCCTAGAAATTAGGCTGATATGATGTGACTCAAAACTCCCAACTTTCAAATGACATGGTGGATCTTTCTGGCTGGTGTCCCGATTTCTAAGTCATCTTATCCATATAAACGATCAGGTCGAGTCTGGAGAGCCCACCATAAATACAAAGACACTCCAAACACTCAGATGGTTCAAAGGATCTAGTGTTTCACTCCTAGGAACCAGGATAGGCAAATTCTTTAGTATACATGATTCTTCTTTTTTTCTTATCTGTCTTTTTACATTTACAAAATTGTATTTTTTTCCTATAAAAGTGTTTTACTTTTTATGTAAAAAATTTGGATTGACATAAGGAAAATGTTATAAAAGATGGCCCAGGGACAGCAGTTAGTGTAATGGCTATGTTGCTGGACTCCCATGTAGCTGACCATGGTTCAAGTCTCAGACCCTGTGGCTTAAACTCACACTGGGTGCATGTGTGTGCATGCCCAAGATCCTGAGAGGAGAATGGAGAAGGGATTGCAGTGTGGCCATCCTCCCTGGGGGGGGTTTATTTTATTTTATTTTATTTATTTTTAAGTTTGCTATAGGGCACATGTGCTCATCAGAGAGGGACAGAGAGAGAAGAAAGCAAGAAGGCAAGCCACCAGATTCAGGACTTGAACTGCAGGTGGCCTTGTGGGAGTCCAGCACCTTAACTACCACACCATCTGCTGGCCCCCCTGCCCATTGTGTCTTTAAAACAATTTTTTTTTCATGCTGGTTTATTTTCTTGCAAGTTTCTCTGTTCTTTATACATAATTGTAGTTATAATATCCATACCATTTATATTCTGCCTCTTACAGACTAGTATATCATAAATATTTTCCATGATTTTACCTAGTCTGGAATAAATATAACTTTTAGTGATTTCAGTGAAATACACTGATTTGATGTTCCAAAGTCTTATTTTTGATGAAGGTTTTTCATTATACACTCAGAAAAGGACACAAATCACAATTGTACAACTTAATGAATTTTTACAAAGTGAACACACTTATGTAGCCACCTCAAAAACCAAGAAATACAGTATTATCGGTTCCTTCCCAGTCCCTATCTTCTCCTTCTTAGGAATTATTATGACTGCTAACACTATGGATTCATTTACTTATTTTTGAAATTGTACCTGTGGAATCATATGGTATATATTATCTTTTTTAAAAAAAGATTTGTTTTGTTTTATTTTGCCATAGGGTGCATGCACATGCCAGAGAGACAAAGACAAACAGAGAGCTGGAAAGTGAGAAATTACCTCTAGGGGAAATGGCCACATGACAGTCTCTTCTCCTCCATTCTCTTCTTGGAATTTTGGGAACACACAACACATGCCCAGTGATTTTCAAGCTACCAGGTCCAGGAATCAAACCACAGTCAGCCATGTGGGAGTCCAGTGTCTTAACCATCACTCCCAATGCTGGCCCTGGTATAAACTCTTTACACAGCTATTCTTGCAAAAACATTTCACTGAACATTTAAATTTTATTAAGATTCCACAATGTTAGAGGAGCTTTTACATGCATTACTGTATTTAACAATCTTTTTTTTTTTTTTTTTGGAGAGTTTTTTGCTATAGGGCGTGTGTGCTCTCCAGAGAAGAGAGACAGAAAGTGAGAAATCACCCCCGCAGGAGGAATGGCCATGCCACAATCCCTTCTCCATTCTCCTCTCAGGATCTTGGGCACGCACGCACATGCACCATGAGTGAGTTTAAGCCACAAACTACGGTCAGCTACATGGGAGTCCAACAGCGTAGCCATTATGCCAACTTCTAGTCCCAGGATCTAACAGTCTTTACTATATGCATCAATCTTTTCAAAGTGCTAATGTTGTTATTCTTTTTTTAATGTAATAGAGAAAATGAGGCAAAATGTTCTAATCATCACAACTAATGTGTGTGAGATATAACCTTCTCAGTATTCTGTAACCAACTCCAAAATAGATTTCAATACTCCAAGCAACTATTAAGAGTCATGATATGCAAGAGCTTTTTTTTTGAGGGGGGGGGTTTCATCAGAGACAAAGAGAGACAGTGAGAGAAAAAGTGAGGTATCACCACCTGGAGGGTGGGCACACTACAATCCCTTCTCCTCCATTCTTCTCTCAAGATTTTGGACATAAACACAAACATGCCTGACATGATTTTCAAGCTGCCAGGTCCAGGATTTAATCCATGGTCAACCATGTGGGAGTCCAGCACCTTACCCATCATACCACTTGCTGATCCCACAAGAGTTTTAGTAAGCGTTATTTCTGCAAAATAACCCCCTTGAATGAGGTTTACATAGAAGAAAAAATTGATACTATTCTAGACATAGTGCAAAGATGGAGAAACATATTTATGTAATTTTGGGAGAGTTCGGTGCCCATGAAAGAAAAGTAGCCAAGGACACATGTTTAAGATATCTCAACAAGATGTACCATGGGATAAAAAATTTTCTAAGCTTATACTCATGAGAACACCACTTAAATTACCACTAATTAATTGAAGTTACTTGTTTTAAGGTTTTCTGTTTACACTAATATGTTTCATCAAATCATATCCCAGTATATTAGAATACTATAGGTGGATATTGCCTTAGAATTAATTTATTCTAACATTATATTTTTTAAAAAATACAAGAAATACTAGCATTTTCTACTTCTCTACTTTGATAACTTTTGATAACTTTGATAATTTCTACTTCTCTATTGATAACCATCTGGGATCTGGCTGATCACACTTAACCATTGTACTAGAGGGCAGCCCTGTCAATATTTTTCTTAAAATAAGATTTTTTAAATTGAACACAATACTCAAGATGTATACGATCGGGATAGGTATGTTACCTTTATTAACTTAGACATTCTCTCACTTTCTTAACACTAACAGAGATTGTGTAGATTTTCTTAGTAGTTGAATCATGCTTATGTCAATTAAAATCTGAAACTATTTAGTCTTTTTGCTTGTTTGTTTGTTTGTTTGTTTGTTTGAAAAGTTGTTCTCAGTTTAGTTCCACTCATCATGTTTTTTTTTTTTCCCTAATTAAATACAGGACCTTATTCTTAATAAATGTCAATCTGTCATCCTAAATAACATACATTTTTGAAACTTGGGTCTGTTATCCAGTGAATTACTGATTTTTGCTTCTTTACTAGCTTTCTGTCATCTGCAAATTTGGTAAGCAAGTTCCTAGACATCTTCCAGGTACATGATAAAATTATCGAATTGGACAGGACCAAAAATAGAGCCCCATGGAATATTCTTAGACTTTATTACAAGTTAATGGCAATCAATTAATCCTCCTCTTTTGGATGTAATCAGCTTCTGATTCTCCTAATTACTACCATTCAGCCCACACACGTCTCCATCATCATTCTCTAAATGACGTCACGGGAGACTTGATCATATGTTTTTCTAAGAGTAAGATATGTCTGTGTTTGTGACAGTTCCCTCAGGTATCAGAAGAACATTCCTCAAGAAAAGAAATAGGTTCATTTAGATGCTTTTGCTTCTTATACTGGCTTATAGTGACTAATCAGGGATCTTAAAAGAGAATGACCCTTTGCATAGGCATGACTTTGGATCAGTCATTAGCTCTCTAACATTATTTTCTTTTAATTAAAAAGAAGGAAATGATGCATCTCACTTTTCCCAGAGTTGATGAGATAAAATTAAATGAGTACTTTGAAAATTCCAGTGCCAGAAATTATTTTTAAGTATAAAATTACATTATACAATGTAATGGCCCCATTTGGCTAAAAACAAGGTCAGTATATTCAAACAACTAGACTAATTCTTTTGATGGAACTAACCACAATGAAATCAACACTATAATGACACATTTAAGCAGCCCCTATTCCCTGGCATTTCATTTAGCATATAGGGTATTTTCAATTTTTAAGGATTCATGTCAGCTAAGCATGTGTGCATATGAGTGTGTGTGAGTGTTAGTGTATGATTGCAAAAGATCAGCTATCACAGTCTCCCAGTCTCCAAGCTGCATTAGACATTTTTAGCACCATGATGGAGAGTGGTGTGAATGCGGTAAATTCAAAAGATTTCTCAAAACTTGACTGTGCAGACAGATAACTGTTAGAGTGACATTTTCAGTACAAGTGAGAAAACTGATCCTTCTGGGATCTCTAACTCTGAGTGCTTTAAAGGAGAAGATACAAGACTAAACCCACCCTCCTACACTAATCATTTCAGGAATAGTTTATCTAAAAGTAGCAATGCTAATATAAGGGAGTGAAGAAGTCAGTCAAACTACTTATTTCGACTCTACCCCATTAGCAACAAGATCAATTTTCTCACACTCATGAATTCAAACTTACCTTTGACAAAAATAACAAATTAAATTCAGTGAAAAATGACATCTTAGTTAGGGACATGCAGGTGACTGAAGGATCCAAAGAAAATGTTAAGAGAAACAGATAATTGGGCAGAATCAAGAGGTCAACTGTGCATATTCTTGTCCCCACTAATTCCTCCTTCTCAGGATTTAGGAAAGGTGCAAAGAATGTAGCTGTTTCATTCCTATCAAGATCATTTTAAATTAAAAATGAGATAGTTTAAAATTCTCATTTAAATACCTATGATTGTTGAGGCCACTGACAGGCATGTCAGCATGAATCACTGAGTTGCTCTTGAAACAGGAATTTGCAGTTACAGCACACTTGAAAGAAGAAAATATTTATGCATCTGGCAAAGTATTCCAATTGGATTTCATGGATTCATGCCTATTTTCTGAGACATGTTTCTTCAAATTCAGATCCATGCCTCAGATCCAACTTTATATGTTTTAAGACAACAGATTTTTAGATCCTGAGGGAAAAATTAAAGAAGCAGCCTGCAACCATGACTCACCTTTAGCCAGGGCCCTATTCTACTTGTCCATCCATTGGTTTAGGACCAGTGATCCTGTGGCTACCTAAGTAGGGCCACGACAGCTCCCACAGGTGGACCCCCTCACAGTCCCTGGTCAGCATTAGATGCAGAGCCCTTCTTATACACTGGTGTTAGATTTCCCAGAAACAATTCAGTCTACATCCTCAGCCTTTGGCTCAGCAGGATCCTTAGAACTGCACAGAGGTCTTTAGGTTCATAACACTATCAGGAAATGCCGAAATTACCCATTAGACTACAGAAGGTAACCACTTTCCATTGCTATTGGCTCACAAGAGGTAATAAGGCCAGATGTCTGAGTCAGATAAAACTAAAAATCAAACTCATCTTAGCCCTTAACTATCTCCAAGATCTTGAAGTCATTGCTTAGCCTTTCTGAGTCTCAGTTTCTTCTCTAAAATAGTCTCCTTTTTTTTCCTTTTCTTCTTCACTAATATCTAAACCTCCCAAGATTTTTATGAAGACTAGAGGAATAAATATAAATAACCAGATTAATGCAAGTTCACAAAAATAATTATTTTTTTCTGTTATTTAAATTGAGTAGGATCTTAACCTCTCCCAAATGGACTAGGAGTATCATGGCTATGATGTTTTCATGCGACATTTAATATTTCTTCAGAAAAGAAAGTATTCTGTACTTGCAGAGCTCAGTTGCTTTGCTCAGCTTTAATTCCAGATCCAGATTGAAATGAGATGAAGTCAAGCAGTGTTTGGAGATTCTTTTTGGCTTCAAGGACCATGTTATTCTTGGAGCTTCCTTTGCATGGCAAATGTATAAGACTTTATAAAGTTAGAGGAGAACACAAGTTCACACTCAAGTACCTTAAGATTGCAGCTGAGACTAGAAGGATGAGTAATATTTAGCTTTTTAAACATAGGACTGAAGTATTTCTAGTGGAGCACATACTTCTCAAGACCAGACATAGAGAATTGCCGGGTAAATAAGAGGAACCCAGAGAAGTCCAGTAGGCTGAAAGTATTCCAAAAAGGAAAGAAGGGCACAAAGTCAAGTTGGGAAGTTAGACAAAGACGAAATCATCAAAGGACCTTTGGCTTACAGAGATTCCTTTTTTTAATTTGAGTGTAATAAGAAATCATAAAGTCATCAGGTGAGTGAAATGATCTATGAATGTTTTAAGATCACTGTGGAAGGGAAGGGAAGAGAAAAAGAAATGGGAAGAGCTGAAGATACAATAGTAGACAAGATAAGTTTAGATACCAGAAACCATAAGGGCGGGGAGTGGGTGGTAGAGGGTGGGTGGGAAGAGCAAAGGAAAGAAACATTTAACAGACAAAAGATGTAAAGTTCTCTGTTTAGAAAAATGATCTGCATTTTTTGCTTTATAAAAATAGAAAATAATACATAAATATGACTTGGAAGAAATAGGAAAGCTACAACTGAAGCCATCCAAGTCTAGAGTAGTGCTGAACAAGAGAGGAAAGGGGCAGGTAGGGAGAAGTGGACAGATGTAAGCTGTATTGTATAGGTAGAATCAATCGAATCAGTGATTTTTTTTTCTTTTTGAGAGGGAGGTTTTTTTGCTATAAGTCACATGCGCTCACTGGAGAGACAGAGACAGAGAGAAATCACTCTCCCCGCCCCGGGTGGTATGGCCATGCTACAGTCCTTTCTCTTTCATTCTCCTACAGTCCCTTCTCTTTCATTCTCCTCTTGGGATTTGGAGCACACACACATGCACCCAGCATGAGTTTCAAGCTGCTGAGTCCTGGACTCGAACTGCTGTTGACTACATAGTAGTCCAGCAATGTGAACATTACACCATCTGCTAGTCCAAGTGACGGTTTTAATAAAAGCTAGAGCCCAATAAGATGCAAAAAGGAGGAGGTGGTGTCAAGGAAGCTTTTCAGATTCTTCCATGTGCAGTTTAGTGGGGAAAGATTTTATTTACTAAGCAGAAAAGACTGGAAAAAAACTAGATTTTCAGATATGTCATTTACTCAGTTTTTAGTACATTAAGTTTGACCTACCCAGATGTCAAATAGAAACATCTGGAGCTCAGTAATAAAAAGAGTTAGTTTTAAAAATATATAAATATGAGTATTTTTTTTTCTTTTTTGAGAGGTTTTTGCTATAGGGCACGTGCGCTCGCCAGAAAGACAGAGAGAGACATAAAGTGAGAAATCACCCACCCAGGGGGGATGGCCATGCTGCAATTCCTTCTCCTCCATTCTCTTGGGATCTTGGGCACGCACGCACATGCACCCAGTGTGAGTTTAAGCCACCGGGTCCAGGACTCGAACTGTGGTTGACTACATGGGAGTTCAGTGACATAGCCATTACGCTAACTGCTGGTCCCTAAATATGAAAATCTTGAGTACAAAAGTAACACTTGAGACCACAGACTGAATGATATTACCTAGTGCGAATATTAAGAATGGGAGAAAGGGAGCTTAGACCTCAAAAGCCCCAACGTTAAAGGTTGGATGTGGAGAGCTAGCCTTCCAAAGAAAATGATAGCAGCCAGTGTGGTGGTGGGGATTTCATTCAACACACATAAATACATACATGTATTTGTTGAAGGTAAGAGAGAAATTGTTTCAAGAGGGAATAGTAAGCTGTCAAATGCTACAGTGAAATGAGGTAGAATGAAGAACAGAAAAGAGTCCATTAGATTTAGCAACATCATAGTCACTGATAACTTCAATAGGAGCCATTTCAGTGGTGAGATAAGAATGAAAATGGGTTTGAAGTAGAGCGAAAAATATCTAGCAAGGAAATAGAGGCATAATGTTTAGATTATGCTTTGAAGAACTTGGGCCTGAGGAAGATTTCAGAAATAGATTGATGGCTGGAAGGAGATGTGGCTGGTGTTGCCAGATTTAGCAAATAAAAATACAAGATCCCAAGTTAGATTTGAATTTCAGATTAGCAATGAATAATGTTTTAGTACTTAAGTATGTCCCATGTAACCTTGTGGACATATGTCCATACAAAAATTATTCGTGCAATATTTAAGATATGTTTTTCCTAAAAAACAATTTATTGTTATTCTGAAATTCAATTTTATGCTTAATTTGAATTTAAGTACAGGAATCCTGTATTTTATCTGGGAACATTAGGTGTGAGTTTAAGATACTCTCTTTATTTTTGAGAGATGCTTGAGTGTACTTACCCGATGAGAATCCCTGATATAGATGAAGTCAAAAAGTAGGAGAAAGGGACTGGACAATGGCATATAGTAAAATAAGACTCTCTGTGGGAATGTTAAGAGTTCACATGCACTCCGAGACTTCCCTGAGTACACTGGGCATGCCTGTGCCATGATCCAAGCTGGCTGAGGCTAAGAATGACACTATCGGAGGTTCTCTATCTCTCTTCTCCCCATCCCCAACCTCCCTCCCTGCCTCCCTCCCTCTCTCTCTCTCTCTCTCACACACACACACACACACATACACACTGATGCCAGAATGGGCAGGGCTGCTACACAGGCTAAAAGACCAGAAGTCAGGTCCATACCACTTGCAGCTCAACAAAGCCCAATCTTGAGAGAGAAGGGTTAGTGAACAAGATACAGGAGGCCAAAACCAGGGAGGGAGTAGACCAGAGTCTGCAACCATTTTTGCCATACTGGAAGAGATAACGGAACTTATATAAGAGAAAGGACTGGTGAAAGCATAAATCCTGAAACCAAGTGTAGGTCATTCTTTGTCTTGGGGCAAAATTATGAGGAGTCATGGTCATTGTCTTTTGGCAGGATCACTAAGAGACCTGACAGAGTCAGGGAAGCAATCACTGCTTGTGGGACAGTGTCCATTCTGGGCATGCAGGTGGAATGACAGGGGGCTTAAAGATAAGCAGTGACTAATGAGGCAGCAGGAGCAAACTGGAGTCGGTCAAGACAACTCTTGGCTCCGGGATTAGAAGCCATGAGGATCTGGTATGGCTTTGTAATGCTTGTGCTCATAAAATCTTCTCAGTCAATCACGTGGGAAGGGGCTGGTGTCATCTTTCCCTTCACTATTTCCTTTAGTATCTGTAAAGGCTCAGCAAGGTTATTATTTTCATTAAATAAGCATAAGGCTTGACCTATTGTGAGGGAGGTAAAAGATTAGATTCTAAGGTCAGCTCTGTGGCCTTGTGGTTAAAGCAACTGAATTCCCCACGGCCAACTGCTTGGCTCAAGTCCTGAACTCGGCAACTTGTAAAACACACCAGGCATGTGCACATATATGCCCAAAATCCCAAAAGGAGGGAGAGATGAAAGAGAAAGGGTTGCAGTGTGACCATTCCCCATGGAGGGCACTTTTTTGTTCCTCTGGTGAACCAACAAAAAAAGATTAGATTCTATAAGATTCATTGTGAGGAACTGATTTTCCGAAGTGTTGTCACTTAAGACAGACTCCAAGACTAAGCACAGTACAGAATCAGTTTGGTTCTTTTATGGCTTGGTTACATCATGGAATGCATAAGTAGACTTAAAAAAAAAAAGTGCATGAAAAATAATAGAAAACTGATAGAGCTGAGACCCTGAGGAAACAAGGGTGGATGGATGGGCGGACTCATTCAGGAACCAACCCAGAGAGACTGACTTTTTCTCGGAAGGTGGACTCTTCTTCCCCACACTGACACAGAGGAGGGAAGGAGAGGATGGACACAGCACAGACAGGACATCCAGGTCTAGCACTGGAAAGAGGCAGGAGCCTTTCTTTTAAGTGCCTCCATTTTCTTTATGGGGTCTATAGCAAACCATTTGTGTGAGCAAACACCAGTAGAAAAAGAATGAGAAGTAGACAGAGCAGGGAGATACGAACTTTTTGCAAGAGCAAGAAAAGATGATTGAGAAGACAGTGTTGGGATGGCTGGTAGCGTAGAAGACCCATTAATTAATACTGGTGGCTATGAGGATTGATACAAAACTATGCAAACATGGTTTGGCCCAGTGATATTCAGGTGCTCAATGCGGGCATGAAGATGTCCGGTTGATTTTAACATGGTCTGAAGACTACATGACAGGATGAAAGGCACGAGCTCTACTCTTGAATTAAAGTAACTTGGGGCAAAAGTTTATTTCACCTCCAGATACACAAAAGATAAGAAAGGCTTATTTCTAAAATTCTGAAATGTATAAACCTACACCATTAGCAAATTGGAGTTACAGATGAAGAACAGACTGTACAAATCAGCAGAGACTGAGCAAAAATCGGTTCCTGTTATAGCCATGAAATGATTTAAATGTAATATTTCACTATTTTAAATAACTTCACTTAGAGATTGATTAATTAATTCAGTCCACAAATACATACTGGGTTCCTACTATGTGCAAGCGCTGGCTGGATACTGAATTAATAATAACAAGGCTGATGTTTAATTAACAAGAAGAGCCTTATAGAAATATTTGACACTCAAATTAATATCAGATATATTCATTTGACTAATGCTATTACAATTACAGTTCATAACTAATGGCATTATCGGGCTATTATCACAAAGCATTACCTCTCTTCTAAAACTCATTTCCATGATAATTCATTGAAATCATCATGAGAACACACTATCTTGATGGGTTTTTACCTCCCAATGCTCTTGAAGAGAATGAACTCACCCTTATAAGAAAGCTTGTTATGCCAAATATCACCCATACCCGTTCTCTCTGCACTTCAGGTGAACAATGCCTAGTAATTTCTCTACAAGTTTGAAAGACACAGTGTCCCTTCCTGGAAACAGCAACCTGACTTCATTTTTATCCACAATTCCCAAGATCTAGAAATGCAAATTGAAGTCGCAATGCAGGCATTGTTATCTAAGGGGAAGTACTGGGCATGTGCAGAACTGGGGCCCAATCTCAGTTCATCCATTCATTCAACAAATATTTATTCTGTCTCCTTTACATGACTTTAGGCAAACAGTTCAGCTGCTCTGTGCCTCTGTTTCCTCGTCTGTAAATTAAGAGTAATAAAATTTTGAGTGCTTATTAGAGAAATATGAAAAAAAAATGGTAGAAAAGTCAAAGTTAGAATACAGTTGTTAGGTATTATTTCCTTCAGGTATCATGAAAATTAATGTGTTTTAAAAATTAACTCAGGTAGGAGAGCTATGAATCTCAAATGAAGCATTTAAATCAGGTTACTGAAAGGAGGAAGGAAAGAAATTAACATTTATTAAGTGTCAGTTATATGCAGACCTTGCTATATGCACTTCACAAAGATACTATTTCATTAAATTTTCACAAAAATTCTTTGGGGGTAGATATTTGTAGCCCCATCATATATAAAAAGAAAATGAGCTCAGAGAGCTATATAGGTGGCCCAAATGATACAGCAATGGTGGATTTCTAATTCCAAAGCTCTTTTCACTACACTGGGTTTATTTCCCATGGTTCAGAAGCATATCCACCCTGGAGAATGACTGGTACATCCTTTTAATTGCATACTTCTTTGCTCCCAAGCAAAAGCAGATAGTGAAGAGAAAAGTGTGGTTAAAATAAAGCAGGGTCTAAAATGCAGTACAGTTTTGTCTCAGTAATTTTGGACATTTGCTAGAAAACTGGCACCACAAAATGACTTAAAAAAAAATCTAACAAAGTCTGAGAGAACTTACTGTTCACTGCACTCAACTATCATTTGAAGAGATTCTGAAAGACATATTTTAAGATTTTCAAAGTTCTATTACATTCAAAATAAAACAGTAGTTAGTACAAAGGGGAACTATTGCATCTCACTGCAAAAAGAGAACAGAAATCAGTCCCTAATCAAAAGCAGTTTCCTGTAGCATGTTAAATGATCCCATGCATACTTCAAGTATTTGGTTGGTCTGTGATTTCAATAGGGAGTACAGTGATAGATGACTGAAACGAGTGAATCTGAGGGCCCAGAATAAAATTGTTCTTGTTATTTTGGGTGTTAACTATTTCTATAAAAATATCTTAGTACAGTTTTGTAAATAGCACATAACTTCCAAGTTATGGTGTTAAGGAAAAAATAGTGGCTCGGCAGGACAGTGGCACAGTGGTGAAACACAATACTTTGCACGGTGATCCACGTGGGAAGGTTCTGAGTCTGTGTCCAGAGCCCTCCCTGAATACACGAGGCTCATGGTACCTATGATCTGAGGCTGGCTGAACCTTAGGGGGAGTCTTGGTGTCAGGACCCTGTTCAGAGAGGGCTATCTCTTTGTCTCTGTCTGTCTGTCCCCCTCTTTCTATGTCTTTCTTATTTAAAAAAGTTATATTGAGGCTGCTAACAACAGGCCTGCTCTCCAGTTCTTCAGTCACTAAGAAGAGGTGGTGGTAGTGGGAAGCCATCCCTTTTTGTCATTTGACAATTCATCAGAAATGATTTGTGAAAATTACGTTTTTCCAGTATATTGAATGAAATAGCTATATTTATATACATTTTTGTTGTTTTAAAAGTAAGAAATGATAAAATAAATCCAAATGGCAAAGAAGGAAAAAAAAGACTTTGAAAGATGATGGCCATATTACTATTGGGTATATTTCCTTTCAATATTTTTCTACTTGTGTGTATGTATATATAGGTATTAAATTTACACACACACACATATATATATTCTAAACTAAATTAGGCTCTGAATAATTTTGGTAATGACCATTCAACTAATTTATATAAAGTCCCTACCTTTTTTTTTGTTCCTTAAATAATACTGTGAACATTCAGAATTCAAAAAAAGTTCACATTTAACAATTGTATGCTATATTTTAATGAATAGAGATAGATACATAGATTAATGTACTTTCCCTCGTGGAATGTTAATGTTGTTTCCAATTTTTCAAGGCTGTAAATATTACTAAGATGTACATTTTTAATTATTTATTTAATTACTGCTATTTTTTTTTTCATGTGAGTTTTGCCAGAGAAAGAGAGTGAGAGAGAGTAAACCAGAGGGAGAGTGAGAAAGTAAGCAATCAGGTCCAGGACTCTAAGCACGGTTGACCATGTGGGAATTCCAGTGCTTTAACTACCACGCCACCCACTGGTCCAGATCTGCATTTGTTAATTTAATCTTTAAGTGCATCACTTAATCTCTCTTTAGAATAGATTCTTGGAAATGCAATTATTTTTTCAATGAGAAAACACATTTTAAATGTATTGGGAACCAAAACAAAATTATTTTCTAAAAGCCTGCATCAATTACAGATTTCACGGCTGAAATTAATATCTTGAGACATTAATTTTTTTTCCTTCAGACAATGTTTTTGAGACATTAATTTTGATCTTTGTCAAGTCAACCAACAAAAATTATATCCTATCATTACTTTAATTTGTATTTTTTGAAAATGTTTCATGTTTATAGAACATCTTAATTGTTTCCTTTTTTATGAAATGCTTTGTTCTTGGCCTATTTAAATTGGGTCCATTCCAGTGCTTTTTCTTATCAGTTTATATATGCTCATTATACTTTAAGCTATATTTATTATCATTATCATTTAGCTATATTTATTGCTAGTATTTTCTCAGTTCTTTATTTTTAAAGATTTTTTTGCCGTAGGGCATGTGCACCTGCCAGAGAAGGACAGAGACAGAGAGAAGAAAACAACCTCCCAGGAGGGATGGTCATGCTGCCATCTCTTCTGCATTCTCCTCTAGGGATTTTGGGCACTCACGCACACATGCATGGTGTAATTTTCAATCAGGACTTGAACCTCAGTCGAGTGGGAGTCCAGCACCTTAGCCATCACGCCAAATGCAGACTCCATTTTCCCAATTTCAACTTAACATTCAATATCCTAAGTAACTTTGTTTTACATAAATTTTACCAAGGTATGTAATCAAATTACCAACTTTTTATTGTGGTTAATTTCATTGCATTTATTTATGGTTATGGAGTTTTGATGACTTAATATGTTTCATTTACTTTTCTCATTCATGTGAATTTCATTCTGTTGTTAAGAAACTACCTATAGACCTCAAATAGTCAATTTTCAAAACATAATATGATAGATATTAAAAAAAAGCTTGTTAAACAGAAACATTCAACAATCATTAAGGTAAATGAAATGAAACTTGTAATATAGATGCTTTTAATTGCCAAAGAGCATCACACTCACTAGAGAGGACCAGAGTTGGAGAGGGTACCAGAGGGAACACTTCCCACTGGGGCAGAGTCATGCCACAGCCTCTTTTCCTCCAGTCCTCCGTCCTGAGAGGCTTAGAAAAGTGAAGTGGTTAGACACTATGCACATGTAGTCAGTACCCACATGACTGACCTCAGTTTGAAGCTGGGCCCAGGCAGCTCGAAAAACACACTGGACACATGTGTGCATGCCCCAAATCCTGATGAGATGGATAAACAGAGGAAAATGATTGCAGCATGGCCATGTCCTATTGGGGGCATCTTTCTTTCTCTTTGGTGAACACACATGCCCTCTGGCAGAAAATCAAGTATTTTAATCAGATGTTACTAATAATACTTGTTCTTCATTATAAAAACCACATTACCTATGATTTACACTCCTTTAAGAAATTCTGAACTTTAGAGTCATTTTGTAGTTTTCCCAAACTATATTTTTATTTCAGTAAAATGAGTAAAACTTCTAAGTTAATTTTAGTAAAACAAAAATTTTTGCAATACATAGTAGTCCATCTAAGTACATATTTTAATATATTTAGTATTTTAAAATTTAATTCAGTGAGATATTCTTTTCACATATGTGCTGAACACTTTCTGTTGAAGTTATTGTAGGCATCTTATATTCTTTTTGCTACTATGGATAGAATTGTTTTCCCTCAATACAACTCACTGACATGGTCATCGTTAAATAGTGAGACTGTTAATTAATGTTTATGTCTCCATCTGTATCTGATTTCTTAAACTTTCTTAGTAAATTTGCAAGGGTGTTTTAGAGGATGTGATTAGCAAAATGATCTAATCTTCAGATAAATGTAACTTTTTGTTCTTTTCCATTTTTACTCCTATGCTTTGCATTTTTCCCAGGACCCAGAATTGACAGACAATGTTAATACCTGAAGACAGTCACATTTTATCTTGATCATGATCTTAATATGGGTTACACTTATTCTCTTATTAAGTCTTCTTGTATGCTTACAAAGGTAAACCTAAAACATATCCTTCAACATAATTTTTTAAACTTTTTCTAAAATTACAATAAATCATATTCAGTTGTAGTGGATGCACCTTATGTGGCTCCTAAAATCACCTTAGGATTTTTCTTATTGGCCTAATTGATTACATTAACATTAGATTTTTTTCAATAGATTTTCAATCATCTTTACATTAATCCTATAAATAATATTTGGCATGGGATGGGATGATCCAGAGGAAAGATCCCTTTCTTCCAAGAAAATTAATAGATGAATACAGAACCTAATGTCTCTCTTTTTTAAATTATTTTATTTTTCATTGACAAATAATATTTGTACATGTCTATGGGGTACAATGTGATATTTCAATATATTCTGGTATGATCCAATCAGTTTAATTTACATAACTACCACCTCACATATTTGTCATTGCTTTGTGGTGACAACAGTTCAAATCGATTCTTTTGACAATTTCAAAATACACATCATTACTATATAGGACATTCCAGTGTACCAGAAATTACTCCTCCCCATCTAAGTAAATGTATGTATGCTTCGACCAACATCTTCCCTTTCTCCATGCACCACTGCCCCCAACTCCTTCAGTCTCTGGTAGCCACCATTCTGCTCTCTGCTTTGCCAGCTTTACTTTACATTCTGTATGAGTGAGACCATCTGTCTCTCTGTGCCTGACTTATTTCACTTAATGTAATGTCCTCTAGACTCTTCCATGTTGTTGCAAATTAGTTTCCTTCTTGTTTAAGACTATTCCATTGCGCGTATATACCACATTTGTAAATCTGTTTATCCATTGATGGGTACTTTGCTTCCGTATCTTGGCTATTGTGAATAATGCTGCAAGGGACATGGGAATTCAGACATCTCGTTAACATCCTCATTCAATATTGTTGGATCATATAGCAATGCTGTTTTTAGTCTTTTGAGGAACATCCATATTGTTTGCTGTAAAAGTTACAGTAATATACATTGTCACCAATAATGTACAAGGTTCCCTTTTCTTCACATTGTGGTCAATAAGTTTCCCCACTGTAGTTGGCCATAGAAATGTTTTCATTTCTTCTTAGTTCAACCTGGTAATTGATGGTGTCCTAAATAATCACCCCAATTCTATATGATTTTTGACATGAATACAACACATTATTATCTTCTCTTTTTTATTTTTTAAAAATAATTATTTAATGTTATTATTATTATATTTCAATTTGCTACAGTTCATGTACACTCACCAGAGAGACACACAAAGAGAGAGAGAGAGAAAGCAAATCACTAGGATCAGGACTCGAACCATGGTCAGCCATGTGGGAATTCACACCTAACCATTATGCCACCTGCTGGCCCCTGTATCTTTTTTTTTTTTTTTCAAGACAGGGTCTTGCTCTGTCCAGTCTTGTCACCTCAGTAGCTCAAGTAGCTGTGGTTCAGGCACACTCTACTGCCCCCATCTTGTAGGGTAGCTGGAATCACAGCTCTTTGTGGGGCTCAAACTGCCACGTAAAGATTCTCTCCAGCACACACTTCTACAGTAGGGTCATCCCCTGTATCTTTTGTTACATATTCTGCTAGGATTTGCCTTTTTTTCTTTTTTTTTTAGTAATATTTTCCTTCAGTGAATCAGCTCTTAGAACTATTAAATCTAGTATATTTAATAAATTGATTTTCTGCTTTCATCTTTGCTATTTCCTTTCTCTTACTTTCTCTATATTTGTTTGATCTGTGTCCTAAATTTTCTGTCTTGGAATGTTTAGTTCATTTATTTTTATTCTTACTTTAAAAGTGAAGACCTGTCTGCCTTTAAAGTGCCTAAGTAGAGTTGATATCTGTACCCTAAGCTTGTAAATGCGATTTCCTCCTCTTCTTCATTTTGTAAATACTTTATGATTGTGTTTATTTCCTCTTGACCAATTAGCTATTTGGTAGCAAAATCTTTCATTTTAATCCTTTTGGCTTGTTAATGGTGTTATTTACATGGGTACCGTCTTTTTCTCATTTTTATTTTTATTTTAGGTTTTTGCCGTAAACATGTATACTTGCTGATGACAGACAGTGAGAGGGAACATGAGAAATCACCACTCCCCCTAAGGAGAGGGTCATGCTGTAATCCTTTTCCCCCGTTCTCCTCCTGAGATTTTGGAAATGCACATACATGCACTTATTATAATCTTCAAGCCATCAGGTCCTGGATTTGAACCATGGTGGATCATATGGGAGTTCAGTGCCTTAACCACCATGCCACCTGCTGGGCCCCCGAGATGGTAATTTTTACTTTGTCCTAAACAATGATATAATCTTAAATTCACATTAATCGTTTTCTTTTAATTCTCTACATCGTTTTCTTTTTGATCTATTCTCTCAAAAAGTGACCAAAGTGTGATATAATCATTAATAAAAATTTCTGATCTACCTGTTTTTCCCCTGTATTTCCAACAGATTTTATTATCATTACTTAAGAGATGTTAATTGGTATGTCTTCAAATCTGATTGTATTAATCAATATAAAAAGATCCTCAATGTCTTTTTTGAATGATTTTTCCTTTGAATTCAACCTTGCCTGAAAATAGTATTTTCCACTGTTTTATTTATTTTGAGAAATTTTGCTATAGGGTGCGTGCCCTCACTGGAGAGACAGAGAGACAGAAAGTGAGAACCACCCCCCCACACACCTGGGGGGATGGCCACACCACAGTCTCTTCTCCTCCATTCTCCTCTTGGGATCTTGAGCAGGCACACAACGGTGCCTAGAATGAAGTTTAAGCTCCCGGGTCCGGGACTTGAACTGCAGTCAACTATATGGAAGTCCAGTGACATAACCATTACACCAACTGCTGGTCCTGCCACTATTTTATTTTTGTCTTTGTCTTATGAATTTCTCATTCTCATTATCATTATTACTATCATTATTATTATTTTAAACTTTGTTAATCTTTTAGGGATGTTTATTGTAAGCAAAAGCAACAGTGTGTTACAGTCACTTTTCCCATCCTATATTGGTGTTTTTTTTCTATTTTTTTTATCTTCAAAAGAAGAGATTTACTAAAAGGCAGTATTTATTGACTATGAGTATGTAAGATTTATTTGCCAAAATCTAAGGTTGAAGCACACAGGTAAGCCCAGTTACTGCAACAAGCAAACTACTGGGCTGAAGTAAGAACTGTCCATACTTTTTAGGTTCTCCAACACACACTCATCCACTGGAGTGATTAGACACTGCAGACACACGCACATGTGGCTGTCTGGTGCTTCCTGAAACTCACACTTACCTATAGTGTTTGGGATTTTTTTAAGTTCATTTTCTTTATTCATGATAGAACTATATGCACACACATGAGAGTGAGCTAGAGAAAGGTAGAGATGAGCACCCATCACAGGGTCTGGTCACATGGTGATACCCTCCCTCCAGGCCTCCAACCCCATCAGATCCTGGACACTTGCCCACGTGCCCACGTGCCCACGTTCCCAGCTTACTTCAGACTGACTGGACCAGGAGTTCAAGCTGTGGATTCAGACCTCAGCTGTGAGGTGGGATCTGGCTTTTCTTGAACAGCACATTACCACTGAGTCGTGAAGACAGCCCTCACCTGTAATGTTTTGCTTCTGAGAATAACAGTACCTGGGTGCAGTAAATCTGCCTGTGTCCTTTTCCCATTGTTTCTTGTCCTGTGGTTCTATGAGGCTGACACTCTCAGATGTAATTTAGAAGCAGAGGTGCTTGGTACTAGATAGTGAAGCAGAGGAATATGTGGGAGGGTTCCTTTCTCTTTCCGCTCTCCTCAAAACCCAGTAATTATGCATTAGAGTAACCTTTATTAATATTACATCTAAAACTGACCTTGATTTCTGCGGTGGGGATATGTTCTGACTCCTGTTCATCCTCAGTGAGGGAGACACCCTTACCCTAATAAAGTATAAAATGCTGGGAAATATGCACTGGACACTGGCTAAAGACACTGACAGCAAGGAATTAGTCATATTAGATTTTTGGGAATGTCATGACATATTTTTCTGTTTTTCTGTGCAAATGTGTGTCATGACTTTCCCGACAAGCTAATATACTCAGAACCTGGAAGAAGAAAGCACAGCATGCCATGCAGTCTCATGGAGTCACACTTGGGAGCAGAATGAATGAACGAGGGTCTATAAGTAGCAGACTCCGTAGTAACAAAGGCTTGAGGTGACACTTGGTTCCTATTGAAGAATGTGATCGGTTTGTTTGAACAATGTTGAGGGCAGCAAGGAAGTGAACCCTGTTAGGGTGAGGCCTAGGCAGAGTGCAGCCGGTCTGCCTAAGAGGAGAACTAGCCAGGTCAGGAGCCCTTCCTCTGGGTAAGAGCATATCAAATGAAAGCGAGGAAACACAAGGTTAGGCTTGCCAGGCCCTGCAAGACTGAAAGGTGTCAAGGAAGCACATGACATTTCAAGTGTTACAGGACAGGGCAAAAGATGGAAAAGGAATAAAATATATTTCTGTCTCATATTATTAACTTTGTCATCGTTTGTGTGGGTCATCATATATGTTTCTTATCTAGATTCAAAGCCTTGATTTAGTGTAAATTACTCCTACTCCAAGAACCTCACAGTTTGAATGTCAGTCTCAAGATTTGGATAGAAATCTTGTCTTAGGTATTTTGGAAGGAATTTGGAGTGAGCTATTTTAATGACTCACCCAGATATTTTTATACTGTTGAGAAGTTGTTAAGGAAGGTCATAAAATTCCATGAGCACCACTGGGGAACAGGGAGGGCTTCCATAGTGCACTTGTGAGTGTGGCAAGACAGGGTTCTCCTGCACTAGGTGGTGCTTCACTTTATCTTTCTGTACCTTTGCTATTTCATCTGTTAAAAAAAAAAAAGAGAGAGAGAGAGAGAGAAAATGAAGGACTCTAGATGATTCTAAAGGTCGTTTGTCTCTAAAATGACTGTGATGATTTAGACAGAGACATTTTATTTAGTATCTTTATGTTCTACTAATCCAGAATATTATTGTTGGCATTTCCCTACTTCATTTAGGAACTCTTTTTTTCTAAACAATTTAGAATGCTCATTTCCTAATATATGAAATTTATTTTTCTTTTCTTTTTTTCTTCTTTTTCTTTTTTTGGCATAGGGCATGTGTGCTCACTAGAGAGGAGATACAGAGAAAGTGAGGAATTGCCCCTCCTTAGCGGGATGACCATGCCACAATCCATCCTCCATTCTCCAGCTTGAAAATACACACCCAGTGTTATTTTCAAGCAGCTGGGTCTGGGACTTGAACCACAGTCAGCCACGTAAGAATTCAGCTACCTTAACCATCTGCTGGTCCCTACGTGAAAATTTATAAAAAATGATTTTCAAATGCATAAATAAATCTAAACACAAAATAATTGGGGGGAATTCTGGAAAATGCCACATATTTTGTGAGTGTTCTATTACCTCCATAGTGTAACACTCATTACTGACCAGCTTTTACCCTGCTAAAGTGTTAACTAGGGTTCACTGGGGGCATTAACAGAGGATGAATGACCCACAAGCTCTCTGTGTGGCATATTTTGTCTCATGTTGTTAACCATCCTGGCCACCTAAGTGGAGATCTGGAAAAGTTTAGTCAGTCATTGTAGACTCAAAATCTTTACTTTGTCCCCTTTTGCAAGGATGCTCCTGATTTCAATCAGCTACAAGAAATGTTGGATGAAAAATGGCACAAATGTGAATTACGACAATAAAAGTTTATAAGCTACTAAAATAAAGTTATAGTACCAAAGAGCTGAGTCAACTGACAATGTTAAATGGAACATTTTACAACCAGTCCTTGGATAATGATAAAGAAAAAAAAAGACACTTGGAATATGAGGAAAAATCTGGAATAATGATAAAAAAAAGAAAAAAGACACTTGGAATATGAGGAAAAATCTGACAAGAAAAAGGCCTCAGATCACGCTCAGGCCTTGAGTATGTGTGAGCCATCTCTACAGGGGGCAGGAGGAGATGATAAGCAAATGCTGAGGGAGAGTCACCTCTATGGCTAACCCTTGAAGGCCATTAGGTATTTTACTCCTCGTAATAGCTCAGTAAAGGAGGTATTGTTGGCACCATATTAGAGAAGAGAAACTGAGGCATACGTGGTCCAGTTATTGACCAAAGACAAACTGTTCAATAGCGGAGTGAAGACTTAAAAGTCTGTCTGACTCCAAAGCCCATGTGGTTTCTCTTTTTTTACTTATGCTCTCTCTTTACATAGACAGACCATCTCAATAAACACTTTTTGGTTTCCTGAAAAAGTTCCCTGCCCTACCTGATGCTAGTGTTTGTTTCGGACCATCAATTCAGATGATAGTTGTTTTTACCACGGAGTTTATCGTTAAATGAGCTATACAGAGAATGTTAAATTACAGCTAATTAAGGCCAATAGATGGGGCAAGAATGAAGAACAGCACTAAGAAGAAAACTGAACACCAAAAATAATACTTAAGAAAGAATACAAGAGCTCTTATCAAAGGTTGAATAGGTGTTATGCAGATCTTTAGTTTTATTTTTAAATAACCCCACTCACAAAATGTTTTGTGCATACTTGCAAATTTTCACTACCTTTCTCTAACCTTTCTATGTGACATCCTCCTTCCCATCACCCCACCTCTTCTTACACCAAGGGGCTTCTCATTTGAGTCCACCAGAGCATCTCCATGACAAATGCAAGGACTCTAATGTGTCCAGGAAGATCTGTCGAGGTCTCTCAAAAGGCTGGTATCTGCTGTAATTGCATAATTACTTAGAAATACTGTTTTTTACCTTTGAAGATTTAATAAAATTTACATTTTTCTCCCTCATCGGACTCTCTTTTAATATAAAGATAGTCTTTTCAATTACTTATTGTGGACCAAAATTCATGATCCAATAAAAATTAATGTCATGTCACTTCTGAGGCTCCACATGCCCTGTGCTAACTCCTCCTACTATAGCCAGAGATACATGATGATAAAATGGTATACTCTCATGACATGCAAAGTGCTAATGGAAAATGAAAAGGACAGAAAAACGACTGAGATATTAATTCAAGACAAAAAGAAAGTAGGACTGTTTGAATAGGCCTAGCAGAATGGTTTAGTTCTTCCTGAAAATAAGTGGGATGTTATCCCACCATATCTTGACCTCTTCCTTAATCCCTCCCCTTCTTTAGTTCCTAAGCATGCACACAGACATGCAGACACGCACACACATACTAAGGAAAAGGTCTACACAATATTCAGTAGACAGACACGTAGGAAAACATCTATTGAAACTACTCATCTAAACAGCAGATGAAGGTATTATCTCAATCTAGCAAGAAAACTGTGTATTTCAATTGTGAGAAAACAAAAATTAATAAATTGGAGAAGTGGAACGTACAAAATAGCTTTAAACTCAGTATCAGCTTTTATTTATAGGTCCAAGACAACAAAGGACACAAACTGATTTTTATGGTTGATCTGCAATAATAGCCCAATAATGGACACAAACAAACTAATGTTTATGGTTGATCTGCAATAATAGCCCAATAATAACCGGGCAGTTAAATGACAGAAGAGAAACAAGGTTAAATGGGAAGTGGCACAATTTGATTGTGGTTGTCATACTTACACACTTGCTGACTGTCAACTCTAAACAGAGCTTTTAATTCAAATCTGATTTAAAAGTGTTCATGCCAGACCAGCAGGCAGCGGGGTGGTTAAGGTGCTGGGTTCCCACATGGCTGAGAGTGGTTAGAGTCCCAGATCTGGAGGCTGGACCATCCCCCCTGATTTCTCTCTCTCTCTCTCTCTCTCTCTCTCTTTCTTTCTCTAGTCAGTGCACACACCCTATCGCTAAAACCTAAAATAAAGAAGTAAATAAAAATAAAAGTATTCATGTCAAGAGAAAGGCCAAGATCCATTTTCTAGTTGAGGAAACAACCACAATCCATGTGCCACAGATGGTCAATGAGATCATTTCTATTGTCACATAGACGACTGCTCTGATCCACTGTTCTCTCTCTCTCTCTCTCTGTCTCTCTCTCTCTTTGTGTGTCTCTGTGTCTCTCTATGGTGAGTGTAGGTACCCTATAGCAAATTAAGAAATAACAGTAATAATGATAAATATAATTAAATAAATAACTCTTTTTAAAACAATTATTTTATTTAACTTTATTAATTAATTAACTTATTTATTTATTTATTTACTTTAATTTGACCAGAGAGGGACAGAGTGAGAGTGAGAAGCAAGAGTTATAGAGAGAGAGAAAAGGAAAATAGGAAAGCATTGGACCTGGACCTGGCTCAAACCGCGGTCAGCCATGTGGGAGTCCAGTGCCCTAAACCACCACGCCATCTGCCGGCCCCAATAAGAAAGTCTTTAAGAAAACAAATAAAGAAAGATCTTCTTGTAAGGACAGCAGGTAGTGTGGTGGTTAGAATGCTGGACTCCCATGGGGCCAGCAGCTAGCGTAATGGCTAGGGAGAAAAACACATAGTCAACTGCAGTTTGAGTCCCGGACCCGGTGGCTTAAACTCACGCTGGGCGTGTGTGTGTGTGTGCCCAAAATCCTCAGAGGAGAAAGGAGGAGAAGGGATTACGGCGTGGCCATCCCCCCTGGAGGGTGATTTCTTGCTTTCTGTCTCTCTGTCTCTCTCTGTCTTTCTGGTGAGCACATGTGCCCTATAGCAAAAACCTCTCAAAAAAAGAGATAACAATAATAATAATAAATAAAATTAAATAAAAAGATTTTCCCTTTTAATCTACTTGTAATACTATATATCCATAACATATATGATGATACTAGATCTCATTACTGTTTTTAAAGTGTTGCCTAAGAACAAGCATTGACTACATATCATATAATATGTTATATTTTATATAATATATTAAATAATAATACTTCAAAACTCACTTAAGAAAAAATTGTATGTGGCTATAGATATATTAGGTCATTTTTGCATAGAAAAATACGTCACGACTTTTCTGATGACCTGATAGAAGTAAATATACATATAAATATTGCCAGAGAGAGAGAATTATAGCAAAGATCTGATGCAAAAGTCAAAACTTAGAAGCAATTGGGACCAGCAGTTCGCATATGACTATGCCGCTGGACTCCCACGTAGTTGACCGTGGTTCGCCTCCCGGACCCGGCAGCTTAAACTCATGCCAGGCGTGTGTGCATGCATGCCCAAGATCCTGAGAGGAGAATGGAGGAGAAGGAATTGAGGCGTGACCATCCCCCCTGGGGGATGATTTCTTGCTTTCTGTCTCTCTGTCTCTCTCTGCCTTTCTGGTGAGCGCATGCGCCCTATAGCAAAAACCTCTAAAAAACTAAACAAATAACTTAGAAGCAATTAAAGCAATAACCTTGAGTCTTGAATAATTTGATATGTCCTAGAGGAAATGGTGATCCTTTATTTGGATGTACTAAAGTGATAGGTTACTCACCAGGTCCAAAGAAAACCTCTATGGCAACCAAAGATTTCAAGTAACTGTCCAATAGGGTCTGTGATATTATCATAAGGTACCCCTAGATTTATCTAAATTTTCAAAATAATGTAATATTTGTCATCTACATATATTATCTCACTTATAATTAGCATATGATACAAACTATCTATTTGGCGATGGAAATTTTTTTTTATTCATTCAATAGATATTTACCAGGCAATCCTTCAGTATATGGCATTATTCTAGATACTGTAATAGAAATATAAGAATAAAAGAGACAAATATAGTTCCTATAAATTAATAGCATAATCTGGTCATCTCTACAACACAGTTCTTTTGACATACATATGCTGTGATACAAATTGAGGAGGTGTTTGAGCTTCAAAATATTGGGGGTCTTTATTATCATTTTACTGTCAATTGTATGATTAGATAAATTTTGACAATAAAGTTTTAGATGAACTTTGTACTATTGAAACAAATAAAGCACTGTGGATTGTGGAATGGTAAAACATCATAGGGACTTACAGCTCCACAGATGAATAACTACTACATTTGTTCCGAACAGGCAATTGGTTTCCAAACACATTAAACAAAGGCAATTTAGAAAGCTTCTTCTTCTTCCTGGCATCGTTGGCATTGTTGAATGTCCTGGGATTCTGGAGAGTTTCACAAAGGTAAGTAAGGTTTGGGTAAGAACAACATCTGAGTCCATGAAGTACTGGTCTGGGAACCAATACTAAGCCAGTGGGACACCTGAATGCCTGGACTGAACAAATTAGCTTATGAGAGACATGGAACCGATTATTCTAAGCAAGAAATTTCAGCCTAGACTTCCCTTTTGCATTAATTCTCATCATAAAACAGTTCTTCACTCAATTTTGAAACATGGTCTAAAACAAGATGTTTTTCTCTGCTACAGAGTACCACTTTAGAATTAGAAATAACCACATTGATAATAAGAATGAATGAGTCATTATGTTAAAAGCAACTATATCATTAAACAAATAGCTAGCAATCTAATGACGCTTGAGATTTGGATCCCATGCAGGCCTTTAAATCAGCAGTGGCCATTCAAGGTCAATATGAACTGCAAAATCCCTTCGCCAGTCACCTGAGACCATTCAGTGGCTCAGCATGGGTCACTACCCTCCATCCACTGTCCATCCAGCTCTCTCACGCCCTCACTGACATATTTTTGGATGGTTTGTGCACTTTTGTGCAAAATGTCTAACCTCTCGACCCTCTATTTTCACATGTGTAAAATAAAAACAATGATACAGATCTCTCAGGGTTTTAGAGGGATGGATTTTTGATAAAAGCCTAAGCATATCTGTCACATAGCAGGTATGAGCCAGATTTGCATTTTCTTCATTTTCCTCCATTCTTCATATACTGGGTTGTCAGAAAAGTCATGATGTATTTTTATGTGTTTCTATGCAAAAATGTGTCATGACTTTTCTGATAAGCCAATATTTATTTTATCATAAATTACCCCACCCAATGTCACTTTTCCCTTGCCTAAATCATCCTTTGATTCATCAAACAATCACTGGGAACACCAGCCATGTGGTAGATAAGGTAGAAAAACTAGAATGCAGTCAGTAAGTCAGTTACTGTCAGTGACTTTATGCTTCTGCAGTCTTAGAGCTTATGGTCTAGCCTTGGAGAGGGGCCCTAAAACCTCATGCAAGACAGAATTCATGGCAAAATTAAAAGCCTAATGGCTCTTTGGAGTTTTATATTTCTTACCCCCAAAAGGATATGTTATCAAATTGATCCTCTACAATGTATAATTTCCCTAAATGCTAGTCTCACATCCTTAGATTGAAAATCAAATTAGAGAATCAGAGTCTTGCAGAAAGACTCAACAGGAATTTCTTCAGCCTTATAATAAAAACATTCAGCAATGAAAATTGAAGCTGAAGGAAAGTCCTCTCTCCCTTCCATCCATTGCCTCCAAATACATAAGTGGAGCCTATCTACCAGTTCTCTGTACTCTCTCTCAATTTTTGCCTTTTATCCTGATGCAAGTTTTGGTTCTTGTCTTTTGTATTTTCTTTTTTCTTTCTTTCTTTCTTTTTTTATTTGCTAGAGGGCTCCTGTGCTTACAGGAGAGAGAGAAAACACATTCCCCGTTGGGTGATAGTCACATTGCAATCCTTTCTCTTCCGTCGTTCCTCCTCTCAAGATTTTGGGCATGCATGCAAATGTGCACAGTGTGCTTTTCAAGCCACCAAGTCCAGGACTGGAATGGCATAGTCAGCCTACATTGAAATCCAGTCCAACCACCATGCCACTGGCTGGCCCATCTTATTTTTCATGAAGTAGTTCACAGGCACCTCTAGAAAGGCAGTCAACCCAGTTGCATTCAGTTCCACAACTTGGGTGTACAATCTTCATCAAGCTCCTTCTTTAAAATTTATTTATTTTACTCATAGGAGAGAGCATGCATACCCACAATAGAGAGAGTGGCACCCTCACCAGGGTCTCACCATGCTGTAATCCACTTTACCCCACCCTCTAGCTCATCAGGATCTTGGGCATGTGCAGCTCTTATGTTTTCAGGTCAACTGAGGATTCAAACCCACAGTTGGCCACGTGGGTTTTTGCACTACAGTTCAATATATCACTGTCTACACCAGTAGGGTAGAGTCTTAAAAAAAAAAATGTTTATTCATTTTTTCCATGAAAGAGAAAGAGAGGAGAAGCTATCTTAGCAGAATATTGACTCTACAATCCACCACCAACCTTCAACCAGTCCCAGATCAAGCACAAAGCATGTGCGTGGTGTACTCAGGTCTTCAGACTTAAATCTGGACCTTCACTTATGGGATTGCCCTTCAGACCATTACATTTTACCGTAGTTCTATCATCTGCCCGCCTCCCATAAGCTCTTGAACCCTGCAAAGCCTTGGTTTCCTCATTTATAAAATGAAACAATAGAAAAAGTAACTGTGTCACAAGGTTTTATAAGAATGAGCAAATGCTCAACACATGTTATCAATAATAACAAGGCACTCATACTTACTAGCCTCGTGGCCCTTCTTCCTTCTTTTTATTCTTCTCCTGGACTTAGGCTAAGGTGTGTCTAAGGTGACATGATTCTGGATCAAGTTCAGGTAGAAGTAGCACTAGAACCAGAATCAATTAGTTCACAGATTTACTCACCCATTCACTCAACCAAACAACATGATAAGCATTGTTTCAGGCAATAGAGAGATTTGAAAAAGCAAAATTCCAGTTTATACAGAGAGGGAGAGAGAGAGAAGGGCCTTCAACAGGGTCTGGCCATGCTGTGATGCCCTCCTCCCAACCATCCATCCATTAAGGATCTGGCACCTGATGTGACTCAAGCCAACCAGGCTGGGATTTGAACTGTGGTCAGCCACAGGACCCTCCAGTACTGTAACTCAGCAAACTGCTGACTGAGCTCTAAATACCCTTTTTATTTATTTATTTATTTATTTAGGAATATTTTTGCTATAAGATGTATGCATTCACCAGAGAGACAGAAAGTGAGAAATCACCCCCCGGAGGGATGGCCACACCACAATCCCTTCTCCTCCCTGATCCTCTCAGGATCTTGGGCACACAGATACACACACACATGTGCCCAGCATGAGCTTTAAGCTGCCAGGGCTGGGACTGAAACCATGGTCAACTACATGGGAGTCCAGTGAGATAGTCATTATGCCATCTGCTGGTCCCTCTGAATACCTTTTTTAAAAAGGGAATAAAGAGGGAAAGGAACACAGAAAAAAGAAAGAAAATAAGATGGAAAGAAATTAATCTTTCATGTATCGAGCACCTTCTGTGTCTCATACACAACTTCATTTAATCTCCACCACCTCCCTGTTACATAGATCTTTATCACTCTACTTTACAAATAAAAACTCTAAGGCCAGCCCAATGGCCTAGGGATTAAGGGAACTAGATCCCACATGGCCAACTGTATGGTTCAGATCCTATGCACAGCAACTTAAAAAACATGCTAGGCAAGTGAATGTGTGTTTGTGTCCCAAAATTCCAACAGGATGGAGAAATGGAAAAGAGATTGCAATAAGGGGTGCTTCCCCTGGCCCTTATATCCTTGTCTCTCTTTGGCAAAATAAATTAATTAATAAACAAACAAAAACATTAAAGTCCAAAACTAGTTAAGTATATCACCCGAGTTCATACAATTAGGATTCAAATTCAAATTGGTCAATCTCCACAGCCCATGTTCTTATACTCACACTGTGCTGCTTCTAAATGCTGTAGAAGAGCCTTTTACTGGGACCAGCAGTTAGTGTAATGGCTATGTCGCTGAACTCCCATGTAGCCAACCGCGGTTCGAGTCCCAGACCCGGTGGCTTAAACTCATGTCAGGCGTGTGTGCGTGTGTGCCCAAGATCCCAAGAGGAGAATGGAGGAGAAGGGATTGTGACGTGGCCACCCCCCCATGGGGGGTGATTTCTCACTTTCTGTCTCTCTGTCTCTCTGTCTTTCTGGTGAGTACACGCGCCCTATAGCAAAAACCTCTCCAAAAAAAAAAAAAGAAGAACCTTTTCCTTCCTCTGTGATAATCCCTAACTCTGATGAGTTGGGAGAAAATGAACCCTTTAGTTAAAACAACTATACCCACGTTCACCTGTTTGTTAGCAACTCCAAAGGAAAATAATGGATGTTATGTATTAAAAGAAAAGAGAATCTAGAAAACATGAGACCAGAGATTAAGTCCCTGAACCAACTACATCAGTGCCGCTGCTTGTGTTGCCTTGGGGACCTGCTAGCCATTAGGATTGCACAGGCCACACCAGAAGAGTTAAGTAAGAGGTGGTATTGCGCCTGAGGTGATAAGATCAGCGTCGGCAGGGAAGAGCACATAGTTTCAACTTATTTCTATACTGTGATTGTCAAATGCAAATGGGCAATAAGCGTGCAAAGAAATAGGAGAAAGCAGCAGTGTCAGAGGGATGTACTATTGAAGCATATAATGTATAAACCAAACAGTATTTGATCTTGGTATATATCCAACGACAATCTAATTTTAAATTTAAATTTTACCAAGCCTTATCTTTCCCGAGGCAAATCATGGTGGCAAATCTATCGATAATAGGACAAACGCAACTAATTCTTTTTCCCAAGATCTTAAGAACAGTGGATTAATGAGGACACACGCTCACCAATATGCAAGTAGCATTATGTCTATGTTAGCACCCAAGAACACCCTTCCCTCCAAGTTTAAATTAGTGTGAAACAATCCTAGCAAAAGTTGTACAACCAAACTAATCTTGTCAGGGACATTGGGATATCACCTCAAATCTCCAGAAGAGTACAGTTCAGAATTGTCCATTAATGACAGGTCAGGCTTACTTCTCCACCGTACCCAAAATAAATAAACAAACCACTCAGGCCCTGCCTGTCGGTATGGAAGACTTTCTCAATCAGATCTGAAACAGTGCAATGGTGACAGGTCATACCCGAGGTTCTCCAGTTTGGAGGTGAGGGAATTAGGCAGACGAATGTCTTTTCTTTGCTGGAACATATTAGGTAATATGTCTGCAGTGCTTCATATAAATTTGTATTCCATGTGGATGCTAAAATAAGAGCTTACAGGTGTTTCAGGGAAGAAGGAGCAGAAGAACGTTTTTATAATTTAACACCATTGTCCCTTCAATGTTGTAAAACACAAAGGTTGATATTATAGCACTTACTTTGTCAGATACTGGTAATATTTTGTGAATAACCTATAGCAATTATAAAAAGCAACATAGGGACCAACAGAGCATAATGGTTGTGTCACTTGCTTCCCATATCGTCAAATGTGGTTCTAGTTCCAGACTCAGTGGCTTAATGCTCACACTGGGTGTGTGTGCATGCATACCCAAAATCCTGAAAGAAGAATGGAAGAGAAGGGATTGCAGCATGGCCATCATTCCTGGGGGTGATTTCTCACTTTCTGTCTCTCAGTCTCCAGAGAGTGGATATGCCCTATAGCAAAAATCTCTAAAAACTAATAAAAGGCAACATAAATCAGAGACAAATGACCGATCAAGCAGTATTTATTTTCCTGTGGTTATTTTTTGGTAATATACTGAGAAAGAAAAAAAGATAAAATTAGTTTTTGAAATCAAAAATCAAAAATAGTTGAGTAACCTAAGAAACTTGTGTATTTGATTAAAAAAAAATTGAACTTAAAGCCTATAGTCACTTATTCATTCAACAAATACTTACTGAACATCTATTATGTGTGAAGCATTGGCCCAGGCACTAGGAATATAGCAGTGAATAAAGCAGTCTGAAATTCCTTTCCTCCTAGGAGCTTACCCAAAAGAAAATAAAAAAGTAATAAAATAATCTATCTCTAGACTCAGCCTGCCATAGAGGAAAAAGGCCAGCATTCAGAATAATTGAGTTCTGGTTCCAAACCTAAACTCTGCCAGCTAGTTACATGAGTCTTGCATGCAATGTATTTAACCTCTCGGAACTCTGGTTTTCCAGTTTGCCAAATGAGGAAGATCCCGTCTCCCTCCAGCATGGTTCCCGGTACTCAGAAGACACTCAGGAAAGACAGGTTTTTCTGGGGCTGGAAGTACAGAATGCAGTCTGGAAATCTATTCATGGATTTCTTCTTCAGCAGTGGTCTCAGCACCAAATAGTCTCAGTACCAAACTTACAGATCCCCAGTGCATTTGATAAACCTTTTACAAGTCCTGGCCACCATGAAAACTGTCAAGTCCATAGGGTTTAAGACTTCCCACAATCTCTCACCGACCTCAGTGAAGAGACTAGACTGTAAACGAGCGCCATCTTACGGTTCCTATGAGACCATAATATGTACTAGAACGCCTTTGTCCTCTTATAAAGACTGTGCTGGTGAGCCGCGCCCTTAAATAATCATGACTGTTGTGCCAGTGTCTATGAGCCCATCATAAAAGGTAGACAAGCACTGGGGGAAAGCAAATGATTTATCAAGTCATCTGCATCTGGTCCTAAGAAAAGCTTTCTTTCTCTCTTTTTTAGATATTGTAATCTAAATCATTTTAATGTCCAGAACATCAGTGGAAGTAATCTTGAAGAAACACTTCCCCTCCAAGAAAAGTCTCTGAAATTTTATGGCAGTATACAGGAATTCTCTTCAAGTATTGATCTTTGGGAGACAGCCCTATGAAACTATATTTGACTCCACCTGTCTTATGAGCACAGTATTCATTGTTTCCTTCTGCAGCTGAATACTTTATGCTTTTTAGTGTAAGAGCCAATATATATGGGAGTGGCTTTGTAAATAATATCTGCAAGCTTTATTTATAAAGACCAATTCTGGCCATTCCAGTAAACTGTTACACTTTTGTGTTAACATGTTATGCATTAGAATTAATAAATTTGAAAGTCTAGACAATTACCCGATGACAAGTAAATAGTGATACATCAGTACTATTATACAGTTTGGTTTTTTTTACAATGGCTCAGTTATTCAGAGCAACATTTATGGGGGGGGTTAGAGTTTTATCAAATTATTAGAAGTAAAATAAGAGTATGCTAATATTCTTGGTTTTGTTGCATTTACTGAGTTCTTACTACATGCCAACATCGTGACCATATACTGTATACATCTGGGTAAATTGTGTGTGTGTGTATGTACAAATATGATTTTGTATATTATACACACACATATGTAATTTTGCCATATTTGATATAGATTTTACACTATCAATATATATCTAGATTAAGAACATTTCTTCTGTATTCAAAAGCAATATTGCTAAAGTAGAGGTCCTTAACAATGAGGGACTGTCCATGTACTGAAGAAGTTAAAAAAATAAACATAAATGATGGAGTTGTTGCGACTAAAGGAAAATTAAGGAAGATAAAATGAGTGCTAAAAGGAGGAGGTAAGTAACCAAATTAAATCGAGATGCTTAGAGGTGATATAAATGACATCTTTTGCTCTGCATGGTATTCAGATGCATCTCAAAAATCATTTCCCAAAAGAATTTATTTTCAATCAAAGAAATGTGGATTAAAAAATGAAGGAAATGCATGTATTCTCTGTTTGTAGAAGGATTTGTCAAGGCTGGCTGAAGATCACCTGTTTCAGATGACTTTTTCTGGCCCCATACCCAGAATACCTTAGCCCCAATCTTTTTCCCGGTTTGGGGCTGAGAAATTGGTGGATTTTAACACTCACACCCAAATCGTTTTTATGTTCCCCAAAGTTTGAGAGCCACTGCTTTCCAGGATTGTTCATGCTGGATAGGATAGGAGGAGCTATCAGCTGATTGCAAATGATTCTGCAATTAAGCACCTCCCTTGTGTATACATAAAATATTTTAGATCTGTAGAATAAAAGATGTATTCAACTTGATTAGGTACGATACACATTTTTAATTGCAAAAGAGCATCTGTAAAGCACCAGGTGTCTCTCTTACACAAACTAGTTTTTGTTTGCTTGCTTGTTTCGAGAACAAATGAAAAAGACCTGTCCAGTTCTTACAGACATAAATTCTTTCCCCTGAAACTTCCTCATATCCTTCTTTGTCTAGCGTTCATTCCCCGGCAAAACACCAGTAGACCTTGATATGCCTTACAAACTTTCCTGGCTGCAAAAGGTTAAATGCCAAGCTTGCAATGTGAGTTTCATGAACACCCCAAAGATCGAGAAACTTCTAAGCACTTCATTGCGGTACACGTGGAAAGTGCCGACAGTCTCTCTCACCCTTAAAAGGCTCTGCCTTATGGTGTTCTCCCCTCCCCCACACTGCCTTCCTCTCCTTAATTTCTACCTCGGAATAGAAAAAGGTGCTTGTTATGCTTCCACTCCTCCTTGGAGATGAAAGAACTACAGAATTGTAAGGTTGACCCAAAGCAAACACCAAAAGAGCTGAGAATTCTCACGTTGGAGTTGACACTGCTGATGAGCTAAATTGCGGTAACTACAAGGCTTCCATCCGGAACACGATGCACTCACACAGCAGTTCCTTCTCCAGCTCCTAGCAACATTATCATTGAGCACCTGGAATAGTTTAGGCATTAAGTGTAATTGGTTTTGCTTTACATAAATCTGTAGCTTTGTAAATAAGCGGAGCATTTCAGCTTCTATATAACACCAATTAACTTAAAGGGATGCGTTGTTTGCAGAAGCCTGCTGGGTTCTGTACTGTATTTCTCTGGTAATATGTGCAGTGGTGAGCAGAGGGCTGTGTCCCCACGGTTTTCTGTCTACTCCAGCCACTTGGTGCAGAGGGTCTATACCCAGCCACCCCTTGGCTTCATTTTCAGTGGTGGTAAAAAATTGGAAAAAATGAAGTCTCCCCTGAGATGCGCCTTCCCTGCTCTCTTTCTACCCATGATTGAGACCTGAAAGGCGAGGTGTTAGAGCATGTTTTCTGTGACCGTCAGAGTACAGTTCTGAGCCCCCTCTGATTCTGTCCCCAACTGACGACGACATCTCTTTCCGCTTCCTTTTTTTTCCCCTTGTAACACTCTAAGCCAATGCAGCTCAAAGTCACTACATTGAGTCTGTCTGTATACAGAACTAAGGAAACTATATTTGTATTACATCGACTTACAAGTGAAATGCTTCCGCCAGAGTGACATAAGAGGACAGATAGCCGTCAGAGATCTGCTTCTAGAAGCTGGTAAACTTTTCCAAACTCCTTGGTCTTCCCCTTCTTACCTCTTTACAAGCTTCATCCCTTATTCCTCATATCCCCGACAGGTCATCTTTATTTATAACATTTATTACATCCTGACCAGCCTCTAATTCTCTTGGTTTCTCAAAATGTTTTTCTCAACTATCGGAGTAACAGTATCACCAAATAATAGCTCCTAACACCAAAAAGGTTTCCATTAATATTGTGATTTACAACTTGAAGGAGAGAAAATGACTCCTGAAAACTGTCAGGATCTACCGTTCTCTGAGAACAAGATTCCACATTATACACTAAGCCAGCCTGGCGATGAGCATACACCATTTCTGCTGCGAGAGAAGCCCGTGCCCAATTACTGGCCACAGGCTTAGGAGCAAAGCCCTCAAATAAAATCAGCAGCCAAGTGATGACAGCACACAGGTGCTGCTAAAATTCAGGTCTGCTTGTAAAGAGCAGGGAAATTAAGGAACCACTAATAACAACAACTCACATCAATGTCGCCCTTTACCACTTACGAGTTGCTGTCACACATATCACCACATTTGATTAGCAAAATGTGAGACGTAGCCACGTTTTATTTAGCATGCCCATTTTGTAAATGAGAAGTTGCAACTCTTGAGACGTTAAGTGTCACAGGAAGAGTAGGCGGCACAGAAGGGACTTGGACCTTGCTCTGTCTGTCCCTAAAGTGCCAATCCCTTCGACAAACAACACTCCCAGTGACACCCACACTGGATCATCTTCAGCCACTTCAGTAAGACATGCTACATCATCTGAACGGAATAAGAATGAGAGGAGAGAACGTTCATGTTGGAGATCCTGACCAAACTGTTCATCAAAAACGAGCCTCTTTTGGGACCAGCAGTTAGCGTAATGGCTTTGTCGCTGGACTCCCACGTAGTCGACTGCAGTTCGTGTCCCAGACCCGGTGGCTTAAAACTCACGCCAGCTGCGTGTGCATGCGTGCCCAAGATCCCGAGAGGAGAATGGAGGAGAGGGGATTGCGGTGTGACCATCCCCCCTGGGGGGTGACTTCTCGCTTTCTATCTCTCTGTCTCTCTGTCTGTCTGGCAAGTGCATGCACCCTAGAGCAAAAACCTCTTAAAAAAACCAAAAAGGAACCTCTTTCCAACATTTCTAATCCCTCATCCAGCTTTCCCTGAGGAGTCATGTGTCCTCCTGAGGACCTCAGGCAGTCAGAAACACCTCCCTGAAAAGTTCCACCCAAACTCACTACACTGGAGAAGGGGCAGGTCTCAACCTCTAAACCATCCTTTCCTTCTTGTATCTAGATGACCTGGATATGCTACAGTCCATTTGAGAAAGACAAATTGGCCTTGAAAAGTATTATTAATAATTATGAAGCCTCCTGTAGTACTCACTAAGAGCACTATCCTAAGTGTTTATTGGTATCTTAACTCATTCAATCATAGTTGTTAATCCCATTTTAGAGATAAGAAACATGAAACGTAGAGGCGTTAATAACTTCTCAAAGATTATTCAGGCAGTTTGTGCAGAGTCAAGATTTGGACCTGGGGAGTCTGGCTCCAAAATCTGGGGCCAGCCCTCTCTATGTAACTGCCTGTCAGTATAGCTGTTACCTATGATAAGTTCATATTGGGTTGTGGGGAAAGTCATGACACATATTTGTATAGAAAAATACGTCATGACTTCTGGAGGAGTCCGACCCGGTGGAGTTCCAGGACCCGTCTGAGCCCTTTGACCTTTGAGCATCGCTTCTGGTCGGTTCAGTGAGTTGGCAAGGCCGCGACTGTACGCCCCCCAACCTTGGAACAAGCTTGGGTCACTTAGCATGTTGGCAAGGCTGCCTGCTATTC
>NW_006204563.1:2611022-2617145 GCF_000334495.1 Tupaia belangeri chinensis
CTCCCAGAACAGAAGTTCCCAAAAGCTTGCTTACATCAATCTATTGTTGAATTGTATCAATGATTAATAGACCTGCCCTTAATCAAACCCTGAATAGAATCTTTGATCTCTATTGTTAAAACTTTATGAATTGATAATTAGAACACGTAGCCCCTCTCCCATTTACTTGTATGTATCCTCTTTTCAATAAAAAGGCACGGTGATTCCTAGCAGTTGTCACTCCTCAGAGAGCGATCTCTGGGAGTGTCCGGCTGAGGATGTGCATGAAAAGGTACGAGGCCTTAGTCTTTCTTTCTTTCCAGCGCCGCCTCCGTCGAGTCAACCCACCCCTGCGGAGGCTGGCCCCCGGCAGATTGGCGCCCAACGTGAGTTGTTCGAACTTGGAGCTGAGTAGGCATTGGTAAGTATTTTTTTTTATTTTTTAAAGACAATAATAAAACTCCTGCATAGGGTGCCTAGGACCCCCTGGTAGAGGCAGACCAGGCTTAGAGGATGGGAGAAGAATTACTTAGGGTGTTAGTGATCAAGGATAGCTCTAACACTAAGTGCCACCTCAGAACTTTTTGAGAAGTTTACTGCCTAGGTGCAAACAGTCAGGGGTAGTGCTGTACCTAAGAATCAGAACCGTAGAGATGCTTTACTGCCTAGGTGCAAGCAGTCAAGGGTATTGCTACACCTAAGAATCAAAACTATACAAAATAATTAGTGCCTAGGTGCTTGCAGCCATGGGAAACGCAGCATCTAAGTATAGGGCTTTATATGTGGACTTTTTTTTTTTGGAGAGGTTTTCACTATAGGGCACATGCACTTGCCAGACAAACAGAGATAGACAGCGAGATAGAAAGCAAGACATCACCCCCCAGGGGAGATGGTCACGCTGCAATCCCTTCTCCTCCATTCTCCTCTCGGGATCTTGGGCACGCACGCACATGCGCCCGGCAAAATAAACAGACTCCTAAACCTGTGGGATTTAAAGAAACAGTCAAAAAGGCTTAAAACCTAACAACGTTCATTTCTACTTCCCTTTATTATATCCTTTTGAGGAGGGGGAGCCAGAGTGAGAGGCTATTTCCTATAAACTGCTTAAGGAAATTAAACAAGCTGTGCAAGATTTTGGCCCCACGTTGGGCGCCAATCTGCCGGGGACCAGCCTCGGTGGGGGTAGGTTGGCTCGATGGAGGTAGCGCTGGAAAGAAAGGAATACTAAGGCCTCATGCCTTTTTGGACACTCCGGCTGAGGATGTGACTTCCCTAGTGACCTAGTATTATTCCCGGGGGAATTCCAAGGGAAATAATGTTGTAGCCCAATGAATTTCAATCTTTTTATATCTGAACACACAAGAATATGACTTCTTCCATCGGTAATTACTGTATTTGAACAATATTGATTTTTTTTGAGAGGTTTTTGCTATAGGGTGCATGCACTCACCAGAGAGACAGAGAGACAGAAAGCAAGAAACTACCCCCCAGGGGGGATGGCCATGCCACAATCCCTTCTCTTCCATTCTCCTATTAGGATCTTGGGCACGCACGGATACGTGCCCGGCGTGAGTTTAAGCCACTGGGTCCAGGACTCGAACCATGGTCGACTACTTGGGAGTCCAGTGACATAGCCATTATGCTGACTGCTGGTCCCTGAACCATATTGATTCTTAGCACCCTTATATTGTATCTCAGCACTCCCCTGCTCTTTTCATGGCCACTTACCATCTCCAATTTACAGGACATAATCGACAGCGGCATGAGAGGAATAAATATCTTACCAGGAACATTTAGAAAGATCCAAGAAAACAGCTGGTTAAATAACCTAGGGTAGGAATTGCCACGTAAGGCAAGAAAAAGAACTTGTTAAATGGTGTGGACAGTGAAGGGGTGATGGAGGGGACCCAGAGGCATGACTCTCGGGGCAGAATTTCAGGCTGTTTGGTGGTGAGTGGTCATGTCTAGTTAAGAATTGTTGTAGGGGTACTTTTCCAGTGTCCCCACACATGTGTTCCTCATATAAAACAGTTATAGTTACATCAAGACAGGAACCAGAGGTCAACTAGGCTCTCCACATTCTTAGCTTCTATGTGACATTCCTGGCATTCCATGGGGTCCCTACAGCCCTGTTCTGCAGTGCATGTAAAATTATCAGGGATAATGAAGGCTGATAATGACAAGACTTCCTCTCTCTCTCTCTTTGGCTGTGTGATCCACTAAGGTCTTCTACAGTAGAATGGATGCTACTTGACAGCCAGGATCATTTCCCCAGGTGATATACTGTCACTAATCCACTCCAAAACTTTACTATTAAATATTAAATAATAATAGCATCCAAATCCTGATCTTTTAGCCATCACAGACAGGTTTAAATCTATTGACTGGCTGGGTATCGAGTTGTTTCTTAAGCCTGCTAAACCACAAGTGACCAACTCTCATATAAACACAGTAATGAGTCACTAACCTATGACAAGTGTCTATTGCCATGGTAGCAGCCAGTCAGGAGTACATTAAATGACATTTATGCAAAGAACAAGGCAATGATTCTACCAGAGAGAAAATATAGGGAAGAGTGGAATCAGTGCAAGCCAGGACATCAAAGATGTTACCAAGAAAACACGCATGTCATCATCACAGACAGTTTTCATTTCCTCCAAGCAATCTATTGTAGCAAAATGGGAGTGGAAAGCACATGCTGAATTTAACGAGAGGAAGTGCTCTCCATCAGAAATGCCAGAGGGCAAGTGTGAGCTTCCAAAGTGAGAGCAGGGAGTAGCCATCTGGAAACGCTCGTTTTCATTTTGCAAAATGCTTTGTGCATAGTAGGTGCCTCGATCCCTATGAATTGATCGCGACTTCCTTGAGCACACCAGACTACTTTGAAGCATTTTTTCAGGCTCTCTCGCACAAGGTAAAGCTGTCTCACCAGTTTGCACAGCATCTCCAGAAATGCAGGCTCTTGTTTCTCCTGCAGCGCATGCAGCTCTGCCTTACTTCATTGCAGCCAACCGTGCCTGAAAGACAGGAGCAAACAAGATGGACAAGTGTGGCAGTGAATGAACCGTTTCACTGCAATTAGATGTTCACGGAGAATAAATTATCCTCTAGTTCAAGCTGTCCAGCAGTAATTCTCATTAATAATAACACTTCAACAACAGTCTGCTTCCCACGACAGGGAGTGCTAGAAACTTTATCAGTACTCTTAAAGCAGGAGTCGCATCCAGACGGCTAGCCCAGATTGCCATATGCAACACAGAGAAGGTTTAAATGACAAAGAAGCCTGAGAGCATAACCGGCCACAAAGTTCACTAGCTAGATGAGCAGGGGGGGAAATCTAAGAGGATTCTCCCCTTCAAGATTTCTCTCCTAATTCATGCTAGATAGGAAGCAAATTTCCACAATAGTGAATAAGTATCTAACGGGATGTTTTCTGAGGTCTCTCTTTTCCTTTTTGTCAGCAACATCTCTCACTGAGTTCTACTCTCACTATTTTTTTCATTAGAGACATCTCTCACTGCATTCCACACAGAGCCACAAGCCTTTGAAGAATAGGGGGCCCATGGAGGCAGAGATTTGTGTGGATACATATATGCAGACATCCATGCAAATATAGACACACACATATATACATGCACACATACACACACATCCATGCAAATACACACAAACATATACATGCACAGATACACACACATATATACACACATCCATGCAAATACTGGCAAATATACACACATACATACATACATATACACGTATATACATACATCCATGCAAATACAGACATACAGATATATATGCACATATATACGCACACATAATTACATACATGTGCACATATATACACGACCACATACAAACATATATATACATGCATGCACACAATATAAACACATAAACACACACACAAATACAGACAAGAATATATATCCAGATACACATGCACATATACAAACACATGTACACATAAATACAAATATACACAGCCACATGCAAATGCATGTATACATACAGGAACACAACACACAAACATATGCACACACAAACATGCATGTACACATATATGGACATGATAAACACACACGAACATGTGTGCACAAGCACATACGTGTGTGTCCGTATATACATACATGTGTGCATGGCCATACGTGTGCATGTGTGCACATGTATACACAGAGAACTACACGTTTACCTATATACACATATCTAAACATGCATATACACACACGCACATGTGTGTGTGCTTGAGATGTTGGCTGGTATATGTATGTTGAATGCACAGATGTAAAACTGTCAACTGATTTTATACGAAATACAGTCTAATCTTAAAAAAAAATAAAAAGCACACATAGACACACAGTCAGAGAGTCCCTGCAGGTAGTTGGTGCTGACTGCCAGCGAGGAAACTCGCCCTGGGGACCCCTCACATTGTCTCCTACGTGCTCTACCTTGAGCTCCTCCAGAGGTTGGTGGCCGGTATTCTATTGTAAGCACCTCAAGAAAGAAAGAAAGCCATTCAGTGACCCCCATTGCCTCTGTGCCCTAGCCTCAGGGGCTAAAAGGATCACACCACTGCTCCTGTTTGTGGAAGGGATCAGAACGCCCCGCCTAGATTTACAAGGAACAGAAAAGGGGCTTAGTCTCCTTACAAAATGTAGCAAGATTCTAGAAAACCATCTGGGATCAGAAATGTGGCTGTGGCCATTTGAAGCTTAAAAATGAATACATAATGGATATCGGCTGGACAAAGAGCAGCTGGCAGGAACATTCCAGGTGACCTCAGAAAGTAGCATAAGCAAAACACCAAAGTGTCAAAGCAACCAGCTCATTCTAGAAACTGTGGTCATTTGGTGTGAATAGACTCAAGGGCAGAGGAAAACGACACGCTGTGTTCCAAAAAGATCACTCAGTAGAGACTGTGAAGGATAAAGTGCCTGGGACTAGCCGAGCTTTAGAGAGCCCAATTAGGTGAGTATTGCAATATCAGAGAGAAATAATGAGGTCCGGGGATGGGATGGTGGTACTCAGGATGGAGTTGAAGGAAAGAATATATAAAACCTTCAAAGGTAGAGTAATAGGGGGAACCATTTATTAAATTTCCACTGTGCATTTAATTATCTCACATAATTTTCACGATAACTCTGTGATCTTGGAATTATTCTTATCCCCATTTTATATATAAGGAAACTGACACAGGGAAGGTAGGCTGCTTCCCCATTCTCCCACAAGGAGAGCGAGGGTTCAGAGTTCAACGGTGAAGCCAACACATTCACTTGCTAAGCTACACTGCTTAAAGGAGGTGATGACAAAGGAAAAGCGCCCAGGATCTTTACTGGGTTTCTGTGTTCAAGAGTGAAGTGACTGTTGGAACCAGCAGTTGGCATAATGGTTATTGTCGCTGGACTCCCATGTAGTTGACCACAGTTTGAGTCCCAGTTCCAGTGGCTTAAACTCACGCCAGGCACATGTGCGTGTGTGCCCAAGATCCTGAGAGAAGAATGGAGGAGAAGGGATTGTGGCATGGCCATCCCCCTTGGGGGGGTGGGTGAGGATTTCTCGCTTTCTCTGTCTCTCTCTGTCATTCTGGTGAGCACACACACCCTATAGCAAAAACCTCTCCAAAAAAAAATAAAGAGCGAAGTGACCGTTGATGTGATAGAGATAAAGAAAGAAACACAGGAAGATGAAAAAGTGGAGCTGATAAAAACATAATAAATTGGGTGGAGATTTCCTAGAGCCTGTTGGTGATCAAACAAGGCATAATGGGTTTTGTTCGTGTAGAAATAGATTAGTTTATCAAGAATTTATCATTATAAAAAGTCTTTAGAAAGCATCTAGCCAAATTTTAACTTATGTTGTTGTCATTAGAGGGTACCTATACTCACCAGAGAGAGACAGAGAAGGAATGGTCATGCTCCAATCCCATCCCCTCTATTTCTCCCTCCTTTTGGAATGCTGGACACACATGCACATGTACCCAGTGTGTTCCCAAACCCCTGGGACCAGGACTCGAATGATATGGTGGGCCATGTGGGATCTAGCTTCCTTAACCATTTACGCCCTGTAGCTAGCCTATATTTTAATTGTTTTCAGTTTCTTTCTTTCTTCTATGAGAAAGGAGGACAGGCAGAGAAAGGGAAA
>NW_006204563.1:2617176-2634963 GCF_000334495.1 Tupaia belangeri chinensis
CTCTCAACCACAATCCTTTTTCCCAGCCTCAGCCAGACAGGATCGCAGGCATGTGTGCTCACGTCCAGTGCTCATAGGAAGACCTTAGGACACGAACCCTGGATCTTCTCATGTGGCCTCAGCATCGTGGAGCATTATGTGTCCTCTGCACTGCTGCAGCCAGCCCCAAATTTTATTTATTCTTTGTATTTTTAAGTTTTATTTATTTCTTCATGGGAGAGAAAGACAGGCACCCTAAACAGGGCCCTCAAGCTGCAATATACCCCTAAGTCTCAGCTAGCCCAGATCATGGGCATGCATGTGCTCACCCAGTGTGCTAAGCACGTCCTGGGGCACAACTCAGGACCTTTCACCTTCAGATCTATCCAGTGGTGTTAACACTGCACCAGCACTTGGACCCCTGACTTTTATTTGTTAAGGTTTTGTTTTTGTTTTGTTTGTTCTTGTCGTTGGTGGTTTTTACCATTAGGTGTGTGCATTCAACAGAGGAAAACAGAGACAGTGAAAGGGAAAGTGAGAAATCACACCCCAGGAGGGATGACCACACCACAGTCCCTTCTCCTCTATTCCCCTCCTAGGATTTTGGGTATACACGTACACATGCCTAACATGATTTTCAAGCTGCCGGATCTGGAACTCAAACTGCAATTGGCCATGTGGGAGTCCAGCACCATAACCACTCTGCCACCTACTGGCTCCCAGAGTTTTATTTCATAAATGAATCAATCTGGGCCCAGAAAAATTATGAGATTTATATATAAGTAAACATCTATTTTGCCAATAAAGTGTCCAAGACTTCTGATTCTTCAGCTCAGTAAAGCATGTATTTGCCAAAGAATTATTAGGGAAGAAGAAAAATATCAATGATCAAATACTGAATTTAACAAACTCAACGTAGGTTGAATTCCACAGGATTTGTCAACAATGTTGTGTGCATTAGGAGTAGCTAAGAAAAGGATTTGGTACTCAAGAGTTTTCATTCACAGAGCCATGCAATCCTTTCTCAGAGAACACTCCTCGGCACTCGTCTTTGCTACACCTTGGAAATGCTGGTGAAGTGCGACATGGATGGTCTTGAGAACCAGACAACAACCGGATTTGAACTAAGTCTCCACCAAATACTAACTGAGCAGCCTTTGGCCTGTTATTTAATCTCTAGTTTTAGTTTTCACATTTTCAAAGCAGAAGTCAAAATGTATTTGTGACAGTACTTTATACATCAGCCTATGTAACACATGTGGCAAAGACTCTCAGCCATAGAGATGGTCAATACAAATCAATAACTTACTACTTTTTTTCTCATTCTCATTCAGCAAATATTTACTGAATATCTTCTATACTTTCAAGCTGTTCATGGATATATATTAATTAACATTGTATTTCTCACTTTTTTCATTTTGTTTTGTTTTAGGTTCTTCCCATAGGGCACAGACACATGCCAGAGAGACAGAGAGAGACAAGGAAAGGGAAAATGAGAAATCACCCCCGGGAGGGATGGCCATGCCAAAATCCCTTCTCCTCCATTCTTTTCTGGGATTTGGGGCACACATGCCCAGCATGAGTTTCAAGTCATCAGATCCAGGACTCAAACTACTTGGGAGTCCAGCACCTTAACTACCATGCCACCTGTCAACACCTGTCTTTCTCACTCTTATTTCAGAAAATAAAACCAAAAGCATTTATCCTTGCCATTTATTTTACTCCAAACCAAATTTTCGTCCACTAATACCAGACCTTAAATTCATCTAATTTGGAAGCTAGATGAAATAAAGGAGCAGAAATCTCATTTATTAGAGCAAAAAGTCCCTGTCAATTTGCCATAACAAGTCTTCACTCTGTGGAATTTGGAATTTCTCCAGATATACAATTAACAGGTCTCTTTTCCTTAATACTTATAATTGAATTAAAAATGGAGTTAGAGCATCAAACAGATACCACGTAAGATGCAAAGAAACAGGTCATGATTGCACATTAAATGTTTGCCTAAGAGTTGTTCTTTGACAGAGTGCAAGTCTTGGTAGATAAGGCTTCTTTTCCTTTTCAATGAACAGCGGTTGAATTCTTTTGTCCTCCTGCCTATGCCTCTTAAAACAGAGTGAAAGCAAATCTGTTTATCAGCCGTGTTGGCCAGTGGTTATGCCCTACCTTCTCATTTGGGAGGCAGTAAATTGTGTAGAGGCTACCTGCTACGAATCCAGGCTTGGGAAAGCACTACACAAACTTTGTAAGAAGCCAACCTAACCCTAAAGGCACATAAGATCATTTTTGGCAGATAGGACATTTGCTATGATATAAATGAAAAATTAGATGTGTCATTAAGTATTAAAATATATGCCATAATCCTCCCAAAAGAGAGAGAGAAAGAGAGAGAGAGAGAGAACAAAACTACATGTTAGGTGTCACCTAATAAAACTACATACCACTACCTATGAAGTAGATTAAGAATCCAGATCTAACTACTAATTTATAGGAAATACCAGGGAAGTAGGGACATGTTAAATGACACCACAGAGATGCAATCAGCAAAATCAGCACTAGAGGAGACTCATGGAATAAAAAATTTAATTTCTTTTTTTTTTATTAGAGAGAAATTTTTGCCATAGGGTGCATGCACTCACTGAAGAGACAGAGAGAGAAAGCAAGCAAGAAATCACCCCCCAGAGGGATGGCCACACCCTAGTCTCTTCTCCATTCTCTTCTCTAGATCTTGTGCATACATGCACATACGGCCAGCATGAGTTATTTAAGCCAACGGGTCCAGGATTTCAACCATTGTCAACTACATGGAAGTTCAGTGATGTAACTATTACGTCATCTGCTGGTCCCTAAAAACTCAATTTGTATTACAAAAAGACAAGCTATCGTTAGATTAAAATAAAGTTTAAAATTATATCACTCAGTGCCAGAATGTTGCACAGTAATGAAACTCCGTGCTCTGTGAGCCTAACTGACATACGAAGGTTCCAGGTTCTTGTCTGGAGACCTTGCCACATCAGGATCCTGTTGATAGGCTGTCTCTTTCTCTCGATCTCTCATTCTGCAAGAAATAAACTTTAATAAAAAAATAAAGCAAAAAAAGTTAAACCTTCTATAAATCAATTATAATCTTTGGATTTATTTAAACCTTGACTTAACAAAGAAATATTTTGAAATAGGGTAAAGTGGAACATTGATAATAGTAAAGTATTACTGCTAAATTTCAAGTGTGATAATGATATGGGGGACATGTGCCTTAAAATAATCCTCACCTCTTCAATATCTACTAGAAATCCTGATGGATGAAATGCCATGATGTCCACTATTTAACTCAAAATAATTTAGCATGGGGAGAGGTGAATGAGAGTTTAAAAAAATTGAAATTAGCTGAGTTGATTAATGCTAAAGTTGGGATTTGGGTACATAGGAGTTCATTATGCCATCCTCACCACTTATCTAAATGTTTGAAATATTCCATAATAAAAACTTCTTTCAAAGTGCTATAAATGCTATCAGTATGTCAGTGACATATTCAATTAGTGGCTTAACAGATGCTTCTTGATAATCCAATTTTTTCATCTAATGTTTAGAAGACTCCCTGCCAAAATTAAGGGAAAGGAAATAAGAAATAAAAACCACATTGCATGTACATTTTAGTCTCACTGAAAGAAGTTCCAGATTTCAAAACTACAGCGAAATAATCTCTAAACCTAAAATAGAGGACCAACATCTTCTAACTATCACCCTTCCTACTGGTTGAGCTGCCTTGCTGGGATGAACCCAGTTTAAGAAATATCAGACATTACATGCACTTGATGAAATTTTGTCTCGACTCCACAGATATGTAATAATTCCGTGGTATCTGCTGAAAAGAAGACATATATTGAGAGAGAGTCTTGGGCTCTTATATTTTCCCAGACTTTATTCTTCATCCTAAAAATGCTTAGCTCCTAGGTACAGCAGAATTGGATGTGGATGAGGTTTTAACAACTGGCAATAAGCACTCCATCACCCCATGTCACCCCATTATACATCATAAGTATCATTATTTCTAAGTAAATCTAGTTCATTGGGTAAAAATGTGATGGCTAGAATTGCGATTGGGAAAATAAAAAGAAAGAAGGAAAGGAGAGGAAAGAAGAAAGAAGGGGAGGGAAGGAAGAGAAAGAAAAGCTGACCCCTCTCAGCAAAATGCAGAACATTTCAATTTAGTCAGTTTGGTGCAGCTGTTCTCATAAACCCATGAAGAATGGAGCCAATTGTCCATTAAAGATTTACCAGGCATTCCTAATCTTCACTGTGCAAAGTGTGCATTAGAGAGTTCCCTGGACTAGTTGGTAAGGAGTGCTCTCTTTCAAAACCATTTATGGTCACTGAGGAATCGGAATGATAAGAAATGGATTGTTAGTTATACGGCGACAAATTTACATATGATGACTGACTGTTCGATGTCAAGTTGCCCCAAAGCATTCTATTAGTACCTTTCATATGTGCAAAAATATTGAAGTGAATATTCAAAAATTAGGTAAATGGCATCTTAAAACCAGATCACCTCCCTAAGTTTTGGACTGTATAAGGCATGTTTATTTGGGATTTGTAATCTTCTCTTCTTAACCCGCTATCTTCTGGCTTACAAAGATGCAGCCAGTATTAAGATAATGGTTCTGGGGAGTCAGCAGGTGGTGTAATGGTTAAGGGGCTGGACACTCCCACATGGCTGACCGTGGTTTGAGTCCCAGACCTGGTGGCTTGCTTTCTCAATTTCCCTCTCTCTCTCTCTCTGTCTCTCTCTGGTCAAATTAAAATAAATGAATGAACAAATAAAACTAAATAAAATATTTTTTTAAAAAAGATAATGGTTCCAGTATTGAGATGGCTGATCTATGTAAACCTAGAAAATACCAGTAACACTCAGTGATATCAAAGTTGCCTGGTTCAAATAGTTCAATTATTCATTTTCACAAGAATTATTTTAAAGATTTGTATGGACTACCTGATAGGCCAAGTACAATACCTGCTAACAGAGACGTGGTAGGGATAGAAAAGACTCCTCGTGGAGCACGTAGTCTAGAGACATATCAAGGAGTAGCTTTCTTCTTTTTTCTTTAAAAGGTTTTTTTCCATAGGGTGTGTGTACTCACCAAAGAGAGAGAGAAAGAGAGAGAGAGAAAAACAGTGAGAGGGAAAGTGAGAATTATCTTCCTAGGGGGATGGCCATGCCACAAAACCTTCTCCTTGGGACCAGCACTTAGCATAATGGCTATGTCGCTGGACTCCCACGTAGTCAACCTCAGTTTGACCCCGGACCCAGTGGCTTAAACTCATGCCAGGCACGTGTGCATGCGTGCCCAAGATCCCGAGAGGAGAATGGAGGAGAAGGGATTGCGGCGTGACCATCCCCCCTGGGGGTGATTTCTCGTTTTCTATCTCTCTGTCTTTCTGGCGAGTGCACGCACCCTATAGCAAAAACCTCTCCAAAACCAACCAACCAAACAACAACAAAAAAAACCCCTTCTCCTCCATTTCCCTCCTGGGATCTTGGGCAAGCACACACACGCACCTGGCATAATTTTCAAGTCATCAGGTCCAAGATTCAAACCATGGTCAGCCATGCAGGAATTCAGTGAATGACCACTATGCCATCTGCTGGCCCAGTTGCTCTCTCCTGACATGGAAAAGATGAGTATAATTTAACCAAACCCGGTGAGACACTGGCCATCCTCCTCAAGTGATCACCCTGCTATGGAAAGTCCTCAGAGATCTAGTATTATTCATCTAGGGTCTCTTAGAAGGGGCTTCATCCTCTTCTCTCCACTCCTGCCCAGGACAGGTTTTGAAGAGAGTGAAAGGAATCATTGCATCATTTGGGAGATCCAGTAGAAGAAAACACGCACCGTACTTCCCTGGAACTCTGGCAACCAGCACCTACATTCCATCAGTTAGCCAGTCAGTAAACCTTTACAGAGATCCTGCTGTGTGCCCAGCACTTTGGTTCCCACACCACTGAAGCTGGACAGGAGAAACAGCTTAGAAGGTATCTGGGACATAGAGCCCAAGACTCTCCGAGTCTCAAGTACCTCCAAAAGGTATGAGAGTTATTCCCCTCTTGCTCACATTTTCATGACTCCAAAGTTAGCTCTGAGAGAGAGAGGAGAGTGAGACAAGAGCAAGAGAGAACAAGGGCCCTCACTGCAGTCCCCAAGAAGGATGCGGCTCGCTGAACTGAATGGGAGAAGTGTCTGTCTCAGGGGAGCTTGGCGTAGGATATCGCTCCCTTTCACTACTGCTCGGAGACTGTGAAAACCTCACTGCCTAAATTAGCCCCAGGAAAAAGGAGAAAGTATAATTTGAAGTTTAGACCAGAAATAGAGAAAACTCAGAATTGACTTAGATTACATTGTTTATAACCACGGAGTAATTGTGTCTTCAAATTTATATATATAGTTGAGTTATATAAAGTTACATGCCTTATGCAATCAGATACTGAAAATACTGCAACCTGTCCACAAGGTACATGTATGTCTGTGTGTGGGTGTGTCTTATAAAGCTCACCAAGTGTACTTAAATATTAAAACTTTTAGAATAGCCACCTCAGGAGGTGCCATTAATGATGCAGTCATTGTTCAAACTCCTTAAGTCTTCAGCATCATTCTAGAAACCAAAAACACCATTAGTTCACACTGAGTCTTTATTTTTGATTACCATTTATGGAAGGAAGAGAGGAAGAAAGAAAAGGAGAGAGGGAGGATGGGAGGAAGGGAAGGTGGAAAGAAGGAGAGGGTTCCTTCAGGTCATAGTTTTATCCATCGTACTTGTATACTTGGCACATGTATACTTCCGTCAGTTTCTAAAACTCAGTGGGAAAATGGTTATGAGCTCTGGATATATTAAAAAAATAAAGGCCACCCTGAAGACATTTTAAGCAATAATCACTGAGTTGCAAAACATATATTGCCAAGGTGAGGTTGTTTTGTTAAGTTGTTTTGTTGTAAGGTTTTGCAACAGGGCACATATGCTTGCCAGAGAGAGAGAGAGAGTCAGTGAGAATTAAAGTGAGAAATCACCCCCTCCCCACTAGGGGTGATGGTCATGCTGCAATCCTTTCTTCTCCATTCTCTTTCTGAGATTTTGGGCACACACACACACGTGCCTGATGTGATTTTTCAAGCCACCAGTCCAGGGCTCAAACTGTAGTCAGCCATGTGTAAGTCAAGTGCCTTAATCACTATGCCACCTGGATGAACATTTTAAAATGAAAACATTCATTGGGATGTATTTGTACATTTGTGGAAAACAAGAGACAACTTGAAAAGGAACGGTATCACCTTACAGCCAGCCCTGTGTAGGGAGGGCAACGGCAAACCTCCCATCTCTGACTACACAGTCATTTCCCTGGACATCCCTCGCTCTCTGTCACCATTTTATGTCTAGAGTGCCTTCTATATCTTCACACGTTGGAAAGAGCCCTTCCTCAGAGGACACGGCACTGGTACCGCCATACAAGAAGAGAGGAGAGTTTTAAGAGAGCCGGGTCATGCAGCCCCTACTTCTCCCAAGCAGGTACCTTTGCATTTTTACAAGCATTACTCTTAATCTCATTTTTCATTCCCATCTTGCAACTTTATGCCTTCCTATTGATCTTAGTTCTGCTGCTTAGAGACACCAATGAGAAATGCTGAGAACATTCAATAAATAAAAAATATCCATCCACCCTGTACGTGATTCCTCTTTAGAAAACTGTGCGAGTAAAATAGTGTTATTTCTGCTCCCTTTAGTTCTCAAGACCAAAGTCTATACCCTGCATGTGGAATTAACCACAGGGGATGGGTAGAGGGTGTTCTAAATTTCAAATCCCAGTCCTGGTCTGAGGTCCATTATTGCCTTAGAGAAGTTGCCTTCTGTAATTATTGATTACCCTGTACATACTGTAATTGAAGTCACATCTACAAAGATCTCAGTGTAGATTGTAGCATTTGTGATTTTTTTTTCTGGATGAAATGCATTTACTCGTATGACTTCCATTTTTAAAAGTTATTTAAGTGAGAAAACACACATCTACAGCACCTATTTTGCTAGTTTGAACTTAAACAGAGATCTTGGTATATCAGTGTATATTTCATTCAAGTGATCTTTTGTTTAAAAAAAAAATACATAAGAGAACCAGCAGTTAGCGTAATGGCTATGTCACTGACATGTATGTCTGTGTGTGGGTGTGTCTTATAAAGCTCACCAAGTGTACTTAAATATTAAAACTTTTAGAATAGCCACCTCAGGAGGTGCCATTAATGATGCAGTCATTGTTCAAACTCCTTAAGTCTTCAGCATCATTCTAGAAACCAAAAACACCATTAGTTCACACTGAGCCTTTATTTTTGATTACCATTTATGGAAGGAAGAGAGGAAGAAAGAAAAGGAGAGAGGGAGGATGGGAGGAAGGGAAGGTGGAAAGAAGGAGAGGGTTCCTTCAGGTCATAGTTTTATCCATCGTACTTGTATACTTGGCACATGTATACTTCCGTCAGTTTCTAAAACTCAGTGGGAAAATGGTTATGAGCTCTGGATATATTAAAAAAATAAAGGCCACCCTGAAGACATTTTAAGCAATAATCACTGAGTTGCAAAACATATATTGCCAAGGTGAGGTTGTTTTGTTAAGTTGTTTTGTTGTAAGGTTTTGCAACAGGGCACATATGCTTGCCAGAGAGAGAGAGAGAGAGAGTCAGTGAGAATTAAAGTGAGAAATCACCCCCTCCCCACTAGGGGTGATGGTCATGCTGCAATCCTTTCTTCTCCATTCTCTTTCTGAGATTTTGGGCACACACACACACGTGCCTGATGTGATTTTTCAAGCCACCAGTCCAGGGCTCAAACTGTAGTCAGCCATGTGTAAGTCAAGTGCCTTAATCACTATGCCACCTGGATGAACATTTTAAAATGAAAACATTCATTGGGATGTATTTGTACATTTGTGGAAAACAAGAGACAACTTGAAAAGGAACGGTATCACCTTACAGCCAGCCCTGTGTAGGGAGGGCAACGGCAAACCTCCCATCTCTGACTACACAGTCATTTCCCTGGACATCCCTCGCTCTCTGTCACCATTTTATGTCTAGAGTGCCTTCTATATCTTCACACGTTGGAAAGAGCCCTTCCTCAGAGGACACGGCACTGGTACCGCCATACAAGAAGAGAGGAGAGTTTTAAGAGAGCCGGGTCATGCAGCCCCTACTTCTCCCAAGCAGGTACCTTTGCATTTTTACAAGCATTACTCTTAATCTCATTTTTCATTCCCATCTTGCAACTTTATGCCTTCCTATTGATCTTAGTTCTGCTGCTTAGAGACACCAATGAGAAATGCTGAGAACATTCAATAAATAAAAAATATCCATCCACCCTGTACGTGATTCCTCTTTAGAAAACTGTGCGAGTAAAATAGTGTTATTTCTGCTCCCGTTAGTTCTCAAGACCAAAGTCTATACCCTGCATGTGGAATTAACCACAGGGGATGGGTAGAGGGTGTTCTAAATTTCAAATCCCAGTCCTGGTCTGAGGTCCATTATTGCCTTAGAGAAGTTGCCTTCTGTAATTATTGATTACCCTGTACATACTGTAATTGAAGTCACATCTACAAAGATCTCAGTGTAGATTGTAGCATTTGTGATTTTTTTTTCTGGATGAAATGCATTTACTCGTATGACTTCCATTTTTAAAAGTTATTTAAGTGAGAAAACACACATCTACAGCACCTATTTTGCTAGTTTGAACTTAAACAGAGATCTTGGTATATCAGTGTATATTTCATTCAAGTGATCTTTTGTTTAAAAAAAAAATACATAAGAGAACCAGCAGTTAGCGTAATGGCTATGTCACTGAACTCCCACGTAGTTGACCGTGGTTCGCATCCCGGACACGGTGGCTTCAAACTCACACCGGGTGCGTGTGCGTGCATGCCCAAGATCCCGAGAGGAGAATGGAGGAGAAGGGATTGCGGTGTGGCCATCCCCCCTGGGCGGTGGTTTCTCGCTTTCTGTCTCTATGTCTCTCTCTGTCTGGCTGGCGAGCACACGTGCCCTATAGCAAAAACCTCTCCAAAAAATAATAATAATAATAATTTAAAAACAACCTGAGAAGTGAGTTTTGTTTTTTTTTTTTTTTTTCAAACAGATGAACCAAGTCAGGGATTAAAGTTATGCTCTTCAAATCTGATTATTGTGCATTGTATACATGCCTTAAGAAACCATTCCCGGGGCCAGCTGGTGGTATGGTGGTGAAGGTGGCTGGATTCCACATGGCTGACTGAATTATTTGACTCCCAAACCCATTATGTGACTCTCAAACCCAGTGGCTTGGAAAACTCAAGTGTTTGTACGTGCCTAAGTCCCAAGAAGTGACTAGAGAAGGGACTGTGGCATGGGGGGAGAAGGGGCGGTGTAGGATGCTTTCTTACTTTCCTTATTTCTTTTTCAGGTAAATGCACACACCCTGTAGCCAAAAAATAAAAAACATAAAAGAAAAAAATCCTGGAGGCCACAAAGTTATACATCAAGTACATATACATCATAACTAAAATTTTAAATAAATTTTAAAAATTAAAAAAAAAACTATGCCCTTTGTCTCTGTACTATAGGAAATCAAGGTAATTACCATTTAAAGATGCCCGACATAGATGTCAGGGCCAGTGGACACTGGTATTTGTTTCCTGAGCTACATGGATTTCATTCGACTTCTTCTATTCCACATTCTATTATCTGTGAATAAATGAAGGGCGGATACTTCATCTTTACCAGCAGTAACATATTCTGAGTTTCATGGATTAAGTGTGACACACATTTTCACAAGCATCTGGTTGGTTCCATTTCATGAGAACTTTAGCCATCTCTTTCTCCTCATTTCCAAGTTGCTTTGGAGTGTTAAAAATGATTTTACCTGTGGAGAGCAGAATACTGAGGCATAGATGCTGAGAGGCCGAACGTTGACTCTTTTAAACTCTAAATGACAAACAACACCACCAATCTAACTTGACCTAAAGAAAATGGCCAATTCTGGTTTCTGCACTGAAAAGTACTACTATAGACTGAAATGTATTGCCCCTAAAATGTATGTGCTGAAGCCCTAGTTCCTAGTACCTCAGAATGTGACTGCATTTGGAGAGAGGGTTTAAAAGAGATAATTAAGGCCAAATTAGTTCCTACCGGTGGGCTCCAGTCCAATCTGATTTCACAGGAAATTTGGACACACAAAGAGACATCAGAGGCACACACGTACAGAGGCAAGCCCACTGATGAAGCAGCAAGACCGTGGCCATGTGCAAGCCAGAGAGAGGCCTCAGAAGAAACCAGCCCTGCTGGAACCTTGAGCTTGGACTTCTTAGCCTCTCAAACTGCGAAAAATAAATTTCGGTTGTTCAAGCCACTGTTCTGTGGTATTTTTTAAAGTATCCCTAGGAAACTAGTACAAGTCCCTTGCAGAACTGTCTATATAATTTGCAGCATTCGATACAAAACGAAAATATGGGTCCCCTAGTTCAAAAAGCAGAGGAAAGATATCACTGGAGGTACTAAATCATAGAGCTTTTTCCCCCTTCTTCTGTGGTCTCCCTCTGACTTATAATGGTAGTTTTATCATTTGAGTTTTGGGGGAAATGGGTGTGTTATTATTTTGGGGGTTTCTTCTTTTTTGCTATTTAAGTGATTCTAAGCAAGAAAAAATTAAAAACTTAAAGTATTTGCATGAATTTTACCACTCATCTCTATACTGTACAATGGCAGTTTTAAATGCAAATACAAGAGCATTTAACTTGCATACAGAACACCAACATTGCAGGATTTATATTTTATAACTCATCTATGCATACATACATATGTATATCATTCTTGCCAGAACAGTGGAGAGCTGCAAAAACTTAACTGTTTCTATTTCACTTTTGATATACTCACATCCTACCAATACTCTCTATTCTGGATTTATTGATGAGTAAGGGAAGGTTGAAAGGAAAAGCAACTGTAGGTTGCCCTCTCTTTCCCCTTCCTTCTATGTCATCAGTTTTAGCATCAAAGGTTGACTAATACAGGGAAGTGACATACAAGAAAGGATCCTGCAGGCTTATTTGGTCATTTGTGTTTCTTGAAATCACATTGCCTTCCTTCTACCTTTGAAGCAAGTTCTGATTTAGAGGAAAGCTTGGTTCTCAGGGCTGTCAGCAGCCACTCTTATTTAGTTGTAGACATAATGGGTTTACTTTGCACCCACTTTGAGTCTCACTGAACCCGCTACACCTTGCGGGGCTCACTGGCGTTCTGTGCTCAGGCGTCATTGTGAATGCAGCATGCAAGTGACGTAAAAAGTGATGCAAACATGCATATCACATGTCCTCTTCTGTTCACAGGCATGCTCCATGTTCCCACTGCATTTCACTTACAAAACAAGTTCAAAGATCTCATATATTAAGATTTTTTTTCAACATGGCAACAGCAGAGTGCTAAACCAAGCAGAGGGCCCTCTGATCAATGTTCCTGTGCAACTGCATGCCCATAAAGCCAGTCCTGACCCCCTGATACGGCGTTAGGGAAAACTCATTGGAACCCAGTGCTTCTTTGTCCATTATATGCCTCCACCCTCCTCCATGCTGGCTCTCCTCTCAGCCAGGCTTTTATTTTATGGCCACCAGATGGCTGCAGGAAACAGGCTAGAGAGAGCTTTTTTTCTCTGAAGTTCTCAGCACATCTCACTGATTCCAATGGGTCATGTGCCATTTATGAACCAGGCACTGTGACCAAGCAATATAATCTCCTAATTATCCAGGGCTCTGTCCCACAGCCCATTTCTGAAGCTGGAGATGAAGACTACTCCATGGGAACAAAGTGCATGAACAGAAAGCTGGGAATAGAGTAGTCTACCAGAGGAAAAGTGAGGAATATTGCCAAAAGTAGAGTAAGTAAATGCCAGGAAGCAAAAACAAAATACATTACAGAGGTCCTTATCTGAGTAGTTAGGGTAGGGTAGAAAACTTAGTGCAATTAAGCAACTGTATTTTATTTGGACGCTGGAGAAGTCATAGAACTTAAGTTGATTACTTTCCCATTAGAAGCTAAGATGACCAGGCAAGGTTATAGAGCACACCAATATGCTGTGGCTCTTTTCCAAGATGCTATGGTATGTGTACAAAGTCTGTTCCAAGGTGTTCCATTATGCTTCTTCTAGCATTTTTCTTTCATTCTAGACATTATCATCCCAAATTTACCTTCAAATTATCCTTAATCCCCCCAAGTTATTTCTAACTTTTATATAAGAATTGCTGTTAAACGTTGCAGTGCTGGGCACGACAACTATTTTAGAGCTCTGTTCTATTCTGATTTCCCATGAGATTTTGCCTTTGACTGAGTGGTTTTCAGGATAGCAGCACGGGGGGCAGTGGCAGTTAGTGGAAAGAGATAGAAAGAGCATTAGAAGCACAGGAGCCAAGGAGGGATGGGGCCCAGAGAGTAATGCCATGGTAATACAATTGGCTTCGCATGAGAAAAGTCCTGGGTTCATTTTCCAAGACCTCCCTGAGTACACTGTGTACCCATGATCTGGGCTGGCTGAGGCTGGGGTAGATTGTGGTATAAAGATCTTGGGAGTGGATGTCTCTCTGTCTCTCTCTTGCTCACTCTTTCTCCCTCTCTCTTTATTGACACACTTACAGATATGGCACCTGCCACATTTGTTCTGGATTATGGGAAACTTCTGCTCAAGTAGTCCAAACCACTTCTTATCCTGTACTCTCATGAGAAAGACTAGAGGGGAACTGTCAACATCCTGTGACCTTTGATTAGTATCTATTCCCTCAGTCTATATGACAAAGCTGAAGCCTTATCAGTGCACATCTTACTTTCCATAGGAGGTACCCCAGCTCATTCCGGTTTTTTACACTGAATTTTTTTTTCTCATCTGTGACCCATCTAAAAAGAATGTTTTCTTCTTAAAGGCTCTCTCTCACACCTTCTCTACTTCCCCCACAAAGTAGGCTATCACTCTAGAAAGCTAATGAACTCACATCTCTTTAACCATCACAACTCTCTCTGATGTTGGCCTCATCCCCAAACGTCGTTCTCCAGAGGGATGGAAGGGCTTTCACAGAACAGAAAATGATACGGTGTAGGTCATTTTAATAATTGGAGACACTGAAGAAAAGTTAAGTGAGAGTCATACAAAGACACTCTAGGGACACAACTGGAACACATGTGATCTTTTCCCCAGGCTACTAGACAGAACCTATATATTATTCAAAGAATAATCCTGCTGGCCTTGTGATCTCTGCCTATAATTAGGTAGAGCTAATGCTCCTTGAAAGAAGTGTATATGTGTTTGTGAGATCATGCATCTGTTTGGTTCATGACATTCATCCCAAATAAATATTTAGCTAATTGTTTATAACAAATATAACACTTCCTAAAAATAAATTTACTAATCTCATTCAATTTTGTCTCCTTCTTCTTCATTCATGTGACTAAATGAGGCCCTGTAAGACTAGTCCCCTAGGTCACCACCATGAGTGATTTAGTCGTCAACCTTTCTACTTAAGCTGCCTACCTGGATTGCAATTAGTGCTAATTATTACAGGGACTCCATTACCCAAGTGAGGAAATGTCTCCCCTGATAAAGTCTATGCTACAGAAAAGAAATTGAATTTGCCTGCTTCTGAATCAGACATCCAAGTTTTAAGTGAGCCTAATATCTGACCTATGAGTGAAATGAGGATTAAGATTCCACATGATAGGAGAGTATCCCCATAGTACCAAGCCATGAAGACTCCAAGAGTGTTGGTGGGAGTATCCCTACATAAATCATTGTTTGCCATTGGCATGCAGCATAGCGCTGACAGGAAGCCCATGCCATCATTAAAGGAACAACCCAGAAGAAATGGAGTGGCCATCTCCCTTGGCCCATCTCTGCCACTTCTCACTAAGTTCTCCACTTCACAAGACCTGCCTCTGGTCTCCAGCTGGACTTTGGCTGATGTTACCTCCAAGGAGAGGTTTCTCGACTTCAACACTGTCAACACTGGATAATGTTAATATTCTGGCTAATTCTTTATTGAGGGTGACTGCCTATGCATTATAGGGTACTCTGTAGCAACCCTGACCTCTACCCACTAGATGCTATTAGCATCACCTAGTCATGACATCCAAAAGTTGTCTCATAATACTGCCAAATACCCTAGAGGAAGAGGGAGCAAAACTTCCCTTGATTGAGCACCACTCATCTGGAGTCATGACAAGTGGGATCAGGACGAAGCCACAGATAAGCTGATTCCTAGAGGATGATTTTATTTTTTCAACTTTGACAGAGGGTACATGCATGTGTATGAGACAAAGACAGGGGCAGAGAAAAAAATGCCCCTATGAAACATGGTCATGCTGCATGGCCATCCCCTCTCTTACACTTCTCCCCCCTTCTGGGATTTTGGGCATGGATGTACATGTAGCCAGCATGTTTTTCAAGCCACTGATTCTGGAATTCAGTCAGCCATGTTGAATCCAGCCAACCCAACCATCAAGCCACCAACTGGCACCTAATGAGTGATTTTTAACCTTTTGGTATCTCAGCACACTTTGGGATTTGGTGGGGAAAACATTTTTACCTGAGATCTACAAATGTGCTTAAACTCATTCAAGAAAATGTGTACTTCACAGATGCCTTAAAGCCCAAAAAGTCATGGTCTGGGGCATTAATTCCTCTATCAATACTGGAATTTTTATAGGTTTTTTCGAGAAGCAAAGAAAAATCAAACTATAAAACAAAATCTGAAAATGTAGAAGTTCAAATACAGATAAATTTACAAGATAGAGATATACTTAAAATAACCAGTCTAGTGACAAAAATGACTTAAAGCAATTTAAAGACTCACCAAGCCCTTACATTTTTCTCCTTCTACTTTAAAAGACCTCATACATTCACTTCTTTTCCAGCTCAATGTACATCCCATTATTCCCAGAACAGCCTTGAATTAGAAGAATAAAATAGTTAACCTTCACCTAGCACTAAGTCACACAGATTCTCAGCACTTTTATTTATATCCATTCACTTCATTTTCTCAGCAACTCTTTTTGATAAGTACTTATATTAGTCCCATTTTACGGATGAAGAAACAGAGAAACTTAGAGATTGTAATTTTGCTAAGGTCACACTGATCTCTGTCTGTAATTAGGCAAAGATCAGATTCTCCTTGAGTCTAACTTAGACTGGTTTGAGAGTCCATGACCTTCAAGTCATGTGTGGTCTACAATAGTAAGTAAACAGTAGGTAGTAGGGGTTTTTTTGTTGTCGATTGTTTGTTTTTGAGGTTTTTGCTAAAGGGCATGGTGTGCTTGCCAGAGAGAGAGAGACAGAGAGAGGAAAAGTGAGAAATTACCCACTAGGGGGATGGCCATACTGCAATCCCTTCTCCTCTATTCTCCTGTCAGGATTTTGAGCATGAACACACAAGCGTCCAGTGTGATTTTCAAGCCACCAAGTCTGGGACTCTAACCATGTTGACCATGTTTTATAGCAAATAAATTTATGGATTTCTCAGAATGTGTAAATATAGGCATCAACACTACAAACACTTAGCCAACCTTGATTCTTCGCTGCCTCATTCTGCCCCCATTTCCCTGACCCAATCACTTCCTTTCCCTTAGGAAAAAGATAAAGATGTTTCCTCACAGAACCCTGACTAGTCTCCTCTGATGAATTCAAATGACTCAAGCATTATTCCATTCTCCAACACTTCCCAGAGTCTGACCAAAGAACTATGTAAGTATGAATTGCCAATAGAAGTTACTAAAAAAAATACAAACTCTTGGGTCCTATCATAGACTCACTGAATCAAAATATTTGGGAATGAGGTCCAAAACTCTGCTTCAAACAAGCTTCTTGAATGATTCTGGTACACACAAAAGTATGAGTTCAATTTCAATTTCTGTTATTGGTAACTCAGCTGGTTAGAACTAATTAGGTAGCCATTCAGTTCTCAAACATTAGAGCCAATTTTGCTTGGCAGTTCCACACTTAGGCTTTCCTTATTTATTCACCTGTTTTCCAACCTGCAAACAGCCAGACAACATGGGGACATGGGAAGATAGTCAGAATAGATAAAGTCAAACTTATCTTCCAAACTAGAAAACTAATTTCAGTTGCAACATTTTTATTCCCAATGGGCAATATTTTTTTTCATTGGCATTTACTGAATGAGTGAAAATGTTTAAACTTATAATCAAGACATAGAATTAGTTTCCAGATAAGGAAAACATTAGTAAGACTTTATCCCAATTCTTGGTAAACTCACATATGTGTTTGAGGTCCAGAGATCTTAAAGGCAGCAGGGTCTACAATTTACTGCATGAAGACTTGTGTGTGGTTACATTGTGGGTAAATTCTTCTTACAAAAAATGGTCAACAAGGGAACCAGCAGTTAGCGTAATGGCTATGTTGCTAGACTCCCACGTAGTCGACTGCGGTTCGCATCCCGGACCCGGTGACTTAAAACTCACGCTGGATGCGTGTGCGTGCATGCCCAAGATCCCAAGAGGAGAATGGAAGAGAAGGGATTGTGGCGTGACCATCCCCTCTGGGGGGGTGATTTCTCGCTTTCTGTCTCTATGTCTCTGTCTGGCGAGCGCACGCGCCCTATAGTGAAAACCTCTCAAAAAAAAAAAAAAAGGTCAACAAAAGACAGTTTACAAGCATTGCCCTTTGGCCACAGACTCCAGTAGAATAAATAAATCAATTCCTGAACTACCAAACCTCTCCACAACTTAGAATCAACCAAGTCTAAAAAGCTAATCCCCC
>NW_006204563.1:2636114-2667299 GCF_000334495.1 Tupaia belangeri chinensis
AGGCATGGAGGGCAACCATGGATGCCAGGGACAATGGGGGAGGAGGATGGGACATAGCAGAGGGTGGGGGATGGGGAAGCAAGGATGGCAAAACAAAAGGCAAGGTATGCAGGACATAAGAATTGGAAAATTATTTGCTGAGAACATGTATAAAAGTTGATGTGCTTGATTGAGCCAATGCACAGTGTATTTTGGATGGAAAAAAAATAAAATTAAATTTAAAAAAAAGCTAATAAAATATTTTAAAATAAAGAATGATAGGTGCTTGTGAGTCTGCCAAGAAAAAGGGACTCTCCTACACTCTTGGTGGGAATGTAAATTAGTATAACCACTGTGGAGAACAACATGGTGGCTCCTCAAAAACCTGCAAGTGGAACTACTATATGATCTAACAATTCCATACCTGGACATCTACCCAAAAGATAGAAAAACACTCAGTTGGAAAAACATGCACACTCATGTCTATTGCAGCATTATTCACAATTGCTAAAACATGGAATCAACCCAAATGTCCAAGAACAGATGAATGGATTGATAAAGTGTAGCACACATGGAATACTAGTCAGTCATAAAAATCAACAGGATGCTAGCATTTGATAGAAAGTGGACAAATACATAAGATTTAATGCTAAACAAAGGAAGCCAAACTATGAAAGAGAGGCATTGTACATCCCCACTTAATATTGGGTCATCAGGAAAGTCATGAGATATTTTTCTTGCAAAAATGTGTCATGATTTTTCCATCCAACCCAATATATGCCAAATGTCTGCACTTTATAGAAGAAACTGAAAGACTGTAAGGTATAAGAACAGGGAGAGCAATTGTGGATACTAAATGCCGTTTATGAGGAGAGTGGACAATGGGAGGTGGGGGGAGGGAATCAAGGGAGAAAAAAAAGCAATGAACATAAACATAGAAAATTATCTGTTAATGATAATGTGTATGGTAATATCTGACTGGACTAATATGCAGTATACTCATGCCCAGAACATCTATTTTGTATGCTGTAAAGATATATAGTAATTTAATGTTAAAAAAATAAAAAAGAAACAAATAAGCAACCAAAAAAAAAAAGGATTTGATTCTTACTCCCAGTCATTTCAATCAGACAGCATCTCTGAGTAAACTTATATTTAATCTGCCATGGCAGAAGTACTATCCGGTTTTTCTCTTGTCTTTATTAAACTATGTACAGAGAGACTTAAGTGTTATTGCTCAGAATACAGAGTCAAAAAGCAAAGCTGGCTTCTTCCTTCCTGCAATGCTAATTAGTAGCCTGGTAGTCAGCGCTTTGAAGTGCGCACTACTGCTCTCCCAGGAAATGGGCTCTGATACTGTTTCCAGCAGAAACTGTGCGGGAACTGCTCCTTAGTTACAAGCACATTTTACTGTTTTCTCTAAATGACAATAAAATAGTATAGAGGTAGAATAGGAGAAAGGAGACTTCACTTGGGAGTACACTTGAACTTGTTCAGAGAGGGAAATCCTCAATTTTCCATTAATCTCTGAATGTTTCACACTGTAGTTGGTGAAGTGACATAAATCTTCCTGCACTTTGTCCTCTCAGTTTGACTTCTGTCCTGTCATGTGGTTGTTGGTGCCAAGTCACTTTGCCTCAACTTTCTGGAGTTCTGAGCTTCAGCTGCTCATCTATAAAGACATTTATTTTAGGGACCAGCAGATGGCATAATGGTTAGGCCGCTAGACTCCCAATGTAGTTGACCCCAGTTCGAGACCTAGACCCAGTGGCTTAAAACTCACACTGGGTGTATGTGTGTGCGTGCTTAAAACCCTGGGAGGAGAATGGAGGAGAAGGGGTTGTGGTGTGGCTATCCCCCCCTGGGGGCGGGAGGGGGTGGTGATTTCTCACTTTCTGTCTCTCTGTCTCTCCAGTGAGCACATGTGTCCTATAGCAAAAATTTTTCTAAAAAAAAAAAATTAAAATTAAAATGGCTGTATTTGGGAGCATATTCTAGGTTTTCTTTTAGAAAGATAAATTGGCCAGAACTTTCAGCCCTTTTCCTTCAGATTCTCTCAAAGGATTGATTAGAAAACCAGCCCTCATCCTCATATCTAATTCCCGGAAATGGTTGGGTCAGTCTCAGAAAGACCAGCTGGCTTTCGGAGTAGCAAGAGGGAGTGATCAGACGTGGTACCTGTAGGAGTTTGAGGTCTGAACACAAGTCACCACCCTCCTTACCTTGGGAGCCATTGGTGGAGTCATGAAATTCTGAAACCATTTCTGGATGTCATAAGTTGGAAATCTGAGATCTAGGGAGGAGGACAGACATAGGACACTGGGTGGGACACCTATGTAAAGAACACATAGGAAGAGTTAAGAGGACGGATGTGCACAGTGTGGATAAACTCAAAACAGCAAGCATTTGCTGTGTCACGGTTTATGGCGGTGTTGATTTGTGAGAAATAGATATTTATTCCATACATACTTACCATCATGGGGAGAACCTACAAAAGAAAACTTCCTCAAGGTCCTTTTTTTTTTCTTTTGTTTTCTGGAGAGGGTTTTTGCTACAGGGCATGTGTGCTCACCAGAAAGACAGAGAGACAGAAAGTGAGAAATCATCCATAGAGGTAGAATAGGAGAAAGGAGACTTCACTTGGGAGTACACTTGAACTTGTTCAGAGAGGGAAATCCTCAATTTTCCATTAATCTCTGAATGTTTCACACTGTAGTTGGTGAAGTGACATAAATCTTCCTGCACTTTGTCCTCTCAGTTTGACTTCTGTCCTGTCATGTGGTTGTTGGTGCCAAGTCACTTTGCCTCAACTTTCTGGAGTTCTGAGCTTCAGCTGCTCATCTATAAAGACATTTATTTTAGGGACCAGCAGATGGCATAATGGTTAGGCCGCTAGACTCCCAATGTAGTTGACCCCAGTTCGAGACCTAGACCCAGTGGCTTAAAACTCACACTGGGTGTATGTGTGTGCGTGCCCAAGATCCCAAGAGAAGAATGGAGGAGAAGGGATTGTGGCGTGGCCATCCCCCCAAGGGTGATTTCTCGCTTTCTCTCTCTGTCTCTGTCTGTCTGGCGAGCACCTGCGTCCTATAGCAAAAACCTCTCCAGAGGAAAAAAAAAAAAAAACCTGCTGGGTGCCCCCAAAAAAAAAAAAAAAAAACCTCATTTCAATTGAAATTTCTTTCCTTCTCTCTGAATCTTAAGAATTAACTAAGTATCTGTAGTGTTTTTCTTTTAACAACAATTGAACTTTCTTTCCTTCTCTCTGAATCTTAAGAATTAACTAAGTTTATGTAGTGTTTTTCTTTTAAAAAGGTTCTATTTTCCAAAGCTTTGGTAGTTTTTTTTTTTTGTTTTTTTAGACAAGGTATTCATTAGCTATATAATCCTCCCTTTCAAACAGTTGCAATGGGGAAGCTGATGTACTTAAATAACTTTCATTAACTGCAAGAAGATAATAAAATATATTGTAAATAACACTAAATCCTTCTATTTTCCTTTTTTAACTAGGTCAAATATATTTTGAAGATTTAAAAAGCCTTTCTGTTCATAGATATGTATATATCAGCTGAACTTGCTATTGAAAGTATTTAGATTAATTAAGATATTTTGTGAGTCAATAAAATGTGTGTGGGGAAAAAGGCACAGAAAGCAACTTTAGATACGAGAGACAGTGTGGGAGGAAGTGAGAAATGGCAGAGGGTGAGAAGTAGGGAATCAAGGGGGGGAGGGAGCAAATATATATGAGACGAAAATGGAAAATTATTTGACAATAACATGTATGGTAATATCCTTGATTAAGCCAATATACAGTGTATTCTGGATGGGAAATCACATTTTGTAAGCTGTAATGATGTATAGTAAATATAAGTAAATTAAATTAATTTTTAAAAGAAAATTTAAGAAATAAATGAAATCATTTCTAGTTTTTAGTTGTCTCCCAAATGCTTCATAAATTTGACATTTATTCTGTAACCACTATGTCCTAAGTTCATAGTATAAAATTTATTTCAGCTTCCCCACAAATTTGAGGAAAGTACTATTACCCCATTTTATAGAAAAGGACCTAAAGTTCAGAGACACAAAAGCATGGGTGCCCAAGTTTACAGAGCAAGTAATAAATAAAAATAATATTCAACTCCTGGTCTCTTAATTCCCCGTTTCAGTCCGTTGCTACACAGCTTTTACCTGGTTAGATCCAACTTCCGAGAATAAAAGAGTGATGAAAAATCAAACCTTTCACCATGCTAAAAATATCACATTTATATCTATCACTCCCTTAAGGCAGTTTTTCATGTATTTCACAAGGTAGTTCTCATTGTCCCGAGTTCTAGCCCTTCCTACAAGTATGAGCAATTGCAATGTAACTATACTCAGACTTACTTCTGTCTCAGAGCTGTTTAGACAAACTGGGAAGTACAGAGGATTTCAGAAGTAAATAAGCAAAGGCACAGACTGACATGGACCTAAGAATCCCTCCCACTGACCTTTGCCCCTAAATCCCCATTTCTAATCCACTCTGCTATTGCCAGGACGGAGCAATGCTGCGAGCACACCAGAACTCTTGCAGGATCTTTCTGAAGGTTCCCTGGAAAGCACTTTGTTTTTATAACTGCCAGTTAAGTGATGCCTCCGCTGCATTTGAGGAAGAGTGGGGACATCCAGTGGCCACGTAGGTTGATAACAACTGAATTATCAGTACAAAGATAGCATTATTTTGATATACGCTCTTGTGCTACAAAGAGTCTTAAGTTTTTGGGTTTAGTCATTTTTAAAATTATCTTAAATGAGTCTTTTCGGTAGCTAGTGTACTTGCATCTAGAGTTCAGTTGACAAGTGTTATCTCCCTACATAATCTCATTTGTGAATCTGAATCATAGTCCACTGTCAAGGAATCTACTGCATTAAACCAAAGCACATGATGGCATTAACTTCTTCCTCTTCAAAAAATTCTAAACATAGTAGACTATTTGACTTGGCCGATGTAGGTGGATGGCCTCCTGGCCTCAGGTGTACAGAATACACCAATATTGAAAGGTTTTGATTTGGTTTTGGGTTTTTGTTTTTTTTTATGCTGTAGAGGAAAAATTAAAATGTTTGAGAGATCAAGACGTCTCATTAACCAGCTAGTGCAAATTGGGTATTGAAATATTTCCGTGAGGAAAGAGTGCATGGATCTTTTAATCCGCCTATAACAATGTGATTGAAAGGTATTCAGTGTGGAATCAGCCCAGCAGCCTAGTGAGTATGGGAAGTTGTATCTCACTGGTTGACCACGGTTGTCACACAGACCCTGGCAGTTTGAAAAACATGCCAGGTATGCGCGTACATGTGCTCAGAATCCTGACAGGAAGGAGAAATGGAGAAAAGGGGATTGTAGTGTGACCACACCCCCATTGGACAGTGCATTCTCTCCTGCTGCCTCTCTGTCTATCGCTGACAAGTGCACATGCTCTCTGGTAATTAGAGAAAAAAAGAATATGTTTGGTATGTTCTGATATAATTTAATCAACATGAGATAATATGTGAATGCTGTTCTTCTGGAACACAATTTACATACGATGCCTGTAATTTTTCTTCTCATCACCTGGGTACTTTTAAAACCATTTAAAAATGCAACATCCAGATTCTTATTTGAACAGGACCAGTAAAAGTAAAGGGCAAACCAAGCAGGTGAAGGACAAGGGGACATACGTGGCTATATCTGCTCTGCAGCCACTCTCGAGTTGTGAATAGATGCAACTATCTTTGAGGTTTTCTCAGTTTGGGTCCGTCTCACTGCAGAACCTAACAAACTTGCCTGCAAGCCATTCTCCAACCTTTCTTTCCCTTTACATCACTCACCAAAACTTAACAGTCCATATAGTCACAGGACCTGGCTCCCAGGGAAATGTTCCTAATCAGAAAGGAAACCGATGAATCTTTTCAAAATAAGGGTTAAAAAACAGATGCTAGCTCAGAGTTATTGCTCCAGAGGAACTTTTTTTTTTTAATTGATAGAAGACAATGCCTTCTCATGTAAAAATAACTTGCAATATTGGAATTTCAGACACAATGACAGGCGTTCAAGCTGTCCACCTCAGAGTTTCGCAAATCCTACCATGTAGATGCTTAGCTATAAATAAAACCAATCCTAATTTTTATCTATTAAAAATAACCAGAAGAAATAAAGTCCTGCATTCTGACATCCTCATTAACCCCCAGATTTTTGCCTGAAAACAGTATTTTGAGGGAGAAGCATCATATCTAATTCTATTGCCACCCACACTCACCTTGAATACAGAGCCCATGTTGATAATTCATCAACTCCTCATTCTTCTAGGATACATTTCCCTTTTGAGGTTTGCCATCTCTGTTTTATAGAACACAATATTGTATTTTGAAACTGTCCTCAGAGAGACAGGATCAAGGCCAGTGCTCTAATTCTGACTCTCACTCACTGACCATTTGAGCTTCCACGTTACTCTGTACACTTTCTCATCTGGAAAAAATGGATAAATTCAGTGCTCTATAAGGGTCTATTGGTGTAAAACGTCCTCTCATCTCATTTCCTTGTTTGTAATCAAGCTATCTAAACAGCGATCATACAAAAGTCATCCAGCCACCTTTGGTCTTTGCCAGACAATCTCTCCTAAAACATGGAAACCCAGAAGTCATCCAAAGGCACATCTTACTTGGGAAATTATATACCAATGTCTAGGCTAAAAGCATATAGAAATGCTCCATCGTGTATCTTCTCAACTCCCAAAGCACTGGATTGTACCTCCTACTTCCCATGAAATTCCAGGGGAAAAAAAAAAAGGACATGATGAGGACTCGGGAATCCTGCATGCCCATTTTTGCTCTAAATATTCATTGTGATTACTTCTGAAGAAAGCAGAAAAAATGAACAGTGGTACTGCTCACGCCATGGTTCTCAACAGTTTGCCGTAATATGCATTTGAAGATCTCTCTTATTTCTTTCCTGCCAGGAATAGAAGGCAGATCAGCAATGAGGATATCACAAGAATTTGCTGTCTCTGTCTTCAGAAGAGCCATTCCCTTCCTTGCCTGAAGTTTAACTTGATTATGCATTCATTAAAGACGAGTGATGGCGATGATTAAACAAAAACATCTTTAAAATGCAGAGTTCATTTCAGCCCATTTGGTTTTGTTACACACAAATTGGATTTGCATTGCATCCTGCACAGCAGGTACTCCACTCGAAATCAAAGACAGATGCTTTTATGGGATTAAAAAGAAAACGGAGGGGGAGGGGGAGAGGGCTAGAGATTGAGATATTTTTGCATTTCAGTAATAATGGCTGCAAAATGAAATAGTGATCATATTGCCTTTTTATTCATATAAGTGTTTGGGCTATAATTAAAAGGAAACAAGAACCCCCATCATAACTTGAATCATTGTCAAAGAAGAACTTTTAATTTGCAGGGGGGAAAATGATTTTTCCCATAAATGTCTAATAATACCTTAGCATATTTGAAATTTAATCATAAGTGGCTGAAAATTAAACCATTTGAATTATTACTGAAACATTTCAAGTGGTGACATTAAATGCTTTGTTTGAAATTAGCCATTAATTCCAAAGTCTTCTCCAGAATTGCTGTGAGAGTTTAACTCCTTGTCTGTAAACAGAAGTCCCTAGTTTTCACACTATATAATTAATCTTCATACCTCTAGAACACTCACATTGCTGGCTATTTACTCTGTTACTTTTGGTTGAATTACTCTGGACACTACAGTTTCATAATTGATATCATCTGCTGTTTTAAAAGTGTTCTACACTTGTCATCTTATTGGACATCTGTTGAGAACACTTCCTAAGTAAGAAAGCAAATGTCGGAACTGACAGAGCCCCAGTGTGATTCGTCTTTCTATTACTTCCAAGAAGCTGTATACGGTAAATATGGTTAATCTATTACAGAGTCTAGCAGTGTCTTACTCTATAACAGGGTCATATGATCGATTCTCCTCTACGGGATGCTTGCAACTTGTGGAAATGGATTGTATTGATTAATTGTTTGTGCCAATCATTGACCTCCCTGTACCTATACTCTCTGTACTGTCAATTTGCAGATCCTCTTATGAGAAGTGGATTCTATTACTCCACCTCTTGAATCTGGAATAAGGTTGTGATAACAACCTTATTCTGAAGAGGATGGTGTGCCATTTCTATACCTAGGCTCTGGAGACCTGGTACATCCAGCTCTATGTCTTGGACTCCTGACTCTGCAATGAAGGCAAGCCCAGGCTAACTTGAAAAATGAGAAATAAGTGGCCCAGTCATGCCATAAATCCTGCCAAAATCCAAGCCAACCCCAGAAACAGTTGTCTAGCCAAGGTGTAGGTGATGACAACCAAGACCGGAAGAACTGGTTGAGTCCAATGCACACACAAGAAATTATTCATTTGGGAGGTGTTTTGCTACACAGCAATGGGTAATGATACATATCTGGATCAAAATTTTTTAAGTAGTATTTGATTTGAACTTTAAATGATGAGTACAATTTCCAGTACATATATAATACCTGTGTCATAACATGAGTTCAATAATATTTATCGATGTATAATCTGGGAGATTTATTTACCTAGTTTAGACTGTTAGTCAATATGTTCTAATAAACTGTCATGACACATAACTATGCCCTCCATACTTGTGTAAAATGCTTAGGGAAGAACAGAAAAGAACACTATAACCTGGTCTTTTGTCTCACTGAGAATATCACACATAAGAGGTAACGAAAGAACACAGATGAGAGAGCTATTGGAAAGAAAAATCAGCCTCATATTCAAGCATTTTAACTGGACTGAAAAATTCACATAAAATTGTACCTAGGTAAAATTTACCATTTGAAATTGTAATTCCACAATCAAGGCTGAATAGCACTTTCTAGTGATCTCCAAATCTATGAAAGGAAACATGTTTCCGGATATGCTGAACCTTTCGATGGAAATTCAGAGATCACCTTGACCAATCTTTCACTTCAAACGAAAATCTCTACCTCAACTTCACTGAAAGATAACAGCAATTAGTGGCTAACATTTAATGTGTATTTACCAATCACTAAATCCTGCTTGAGGTATCATCTACATATTAGTTCTACACGAAAATCTTTAGCGGTAACTTCCATTCTAAAGTCTTTTTAAAAAAGAACTCTGATAGTTTAAACAACATGTCTAAAGAAAACTATATAGCAGGGATGGAATTCAAACTCTAGAACCTAATCTCTTAACTGCGGTATGTTTCCTCACTGTTAAATAAAGCCATTTATTGAAGAGGTTAGCTGCACTGTGGTAAGTTGAGTTTTCCCCTTTCTTAGAAATACTCCAACAGATGCAAAACATCTGAAAACCTATATAAGATAATGTTTCAAGACCAAATCTCCCATATTATAATTTCTACCAATTAAATTTTTTTCTAGACTTTAGCACTACAAAGAAAAAATTCTATTCTTTTATTTGACAGATTTTCTCAGAGGTGACTCTTCTCTTTTTAGTCATTCTTCATCCAACATAGTTTTCATTTTCTTCACTAATCTGATCAGCCTCCAAGTGAAATTTCTACACTCTCTCCACTATCCACCTGCCCCTTTTCAGTGCAGAGACAAATCACCTTTACAGCTGAAATTAGCATCTGTTTGTTTTATGCATGATTGGTGGGTGGGATTACATGATTTTAAACCAGAAAAACATAAACTCTGAAAATTGATTTTAATATTGTAGTAAACTACAAATATTTTTAAAGTCATTCTATGTATATGCAGTTATTTTTTTTGTTTGTCTTAAGTGTAAGGCTGGAAAGGGCATGTGAGTCAGATACATTACCAGATTCAGAACAAATTCAGGAGCCAGACAGTGGTACAAAGACAAAATACACGAAGGTTTGAGAGGCAGACCAGCTTAGGAAAGCACTACGTTTGCATCCGGAGACCTCCCTGAATGTGTCGGGTATACATGAGGGCATGTGCCCATGATCTGGGGCTGGCTGAGGCTGAGGGTGAGTCATAGCATCAAGAACCTATTGGGAAGGCCAGCAGGTAGCATGGTGGTTAAGGCGCTGGACACTCCCACACAGCCCACCACGGTTCAAGACCTGGACCAGGTAGCTTGCTTTTTCACTCCCTAACCCCCCACCCCCGTGTCTCTCTGGTCAAATAAAAAATAAATGAACGAAAAAATAAAAATTAAATAAATAATTCTTTTTTAAAAAAGAAAAGAACCTATTGGGGGGTCCTATCTCACTCTTCCTCTCTCTGTTTCTCTCACTCATGAAAGAGGTAATTAAATAATTTTTTACAAAAAGAATTCAGCCCACAGAATAAGAGAAGATATTTGCAAACTGTGCTTCTGATAAGGGATTACACCAGTATATATAAGGAACTCAAGCAGCTCACCCATGAAAAAAAAATAAATAATCCAATTTAAAAGTAGGGCAAATGTGGAACCAACTGATGGCATAATGGTTACATGGTTGTACTCCCTCATGGCTGACCATGGTTTGAGTTCTGGACCTACAGGCTTGAAACTCACATATATGCATGTGTGCCCAAAATCACAAGAGGAGAATGGAAGAGAAGGGATTGTGGTGTGGCTATCACCCCTGGAAGGTGATTCTTCACTTTCTCTCTCTCTGCCTCTCCAGCAAATGCACACACCCTATAGCAAAAAATCTCTATTAAAAAGGAAAAAAGGGCAAATGAGTCAAACAGACAACTCTCTAAGAAAGGCATATGAATGATCAAAAGGCATATGAAAAAACATTCAGCCTTTCTTACCATAAGGAAAATGCAGATCAAAACCAAAATTAGATACCACTTAACCCCAGTCAGATGGCTATGATCAAAAACTAAAGATGACAAGCATGGGTGAGGCTACAGTGAAAAGGGAACCCTTCTGCATTGTTGGTGGGAATGTAAATTAGTACAGCCACTGTGACAAAAATATATGGAGGTTCCTCAAAAGCCTACAAATAGAATTACCCTAAAACCCGCTAATCATACTCCTTGATATTTACACAAAGGATAGAAAAACAGAAGGACACTTGCACAACCATGTTTATTGCAGCATTACAATCACTAAGACATAGGACCAAACTAAGTGCCTGAGAACTGATGACTAGGTTGAAAAATTTTGGCACAGATACACCATGCAATACTTTTCAGCTATTAGGAACAATGAAGTTCTGTCATTTGACTCAAAATGTACAAATATCAAGGATTTAATTCCAAGTGAAGTAATCCAAACTATGAAAGACAAATACTGTATATCCCTACTTCATATATACCAAATGCTTGACTCTATGGCAGAAATTGAAAGTTCTAAAGGGAGGATCAGTGTAGATATCAGAGACTGTAAGAAGAGCAGGGAGTAAGGGGGAAGGGGATAAGTGGGAGGAAAAAAGGGAAGGAACACTTAACAGACTCAAGAATGTAGAATTCTTCATTGAAAACAATGTATATGGCAATATCCTTGATCTAATTGTCACATGCTTGCATACTTTGAAAAATTGTATAGTGAGCTACAGAGATGCGTGATGATTTAATGTAAACAAGAAATCATATTTCTTTTAAATGGGAAGGAAAAATATGGGTTATCTCTTTTTTCTTGAGAGATTTTTGTTATAGGACACATACACATGGGGGAGAGACAGGGAGAACAGAGAGTCAGAACAAGGAATCACCCCCAAAGGGGATGGCCACATCACAATCTCTTCTCCTTCATTTTCCTCTTGGGATTTTGGGTACACATGCACTTATGCCCAGCATGAGTTTTAAGCCACCAGATCTGGGACTTAAACCATAGTCAGTTACACATGGGAGTCCAGCACTTAATCACTACACCACCTGCTGACCCCTCTCTTTATCTTTTTAAAAAATAAAACATCAATTTCACTGTTATCCTTTCATAAACAGTTTTATACCAGAAAATGGTACATTTATTTTTCCAGGTAGATTGGTTTTCAGTTCATTCAGAATCTGCTAGATATCCAGCATTGTTTTTCACTGACAGCACATTCCCAAGATACCACTTCCTTTTGGTGATACATCTATACCTGAAGTCATGATACCCATGATCTTATAAATATGACACCAATGGCCATAGCAAAGGTTACTTTCAAATTCTTTTTTTTTTTTTTTGAGAGGTTTTTGCTACAGGGCGCATGCACTTGCCAGAAAGATAGAGAGAGACAGAGAGACAGAAAGCAAGAAATCACCCCCCAGGGAGATGGTCATGCTGCAATCCCTTCTCCATTCTCCTCGGGATCTTGGGCACACATGCACATGCACCTGGCATGAGTTTAAGCCACTGGGTCCGGGGGTCGATCCACGGTCAATTACATGGGAGTTCAGTGACATAGCCATTATGCTAACTGCTGGTCCCACTTTCAAATTCTTCAAAATGAAGCATCTGTAGGACCAACAATCTTTCTTTCTAATATTGACCAATTCTTATTGAACTTAGGTGATCATTATGCTCACAAAATATCTGTTTCTAGATTTTTTTAAATAAAGTATTTGTCTATAAGCTATTGACATTCTATAATCACACTTTTATACTCTTCTTTTATAAAATAATATTTATTGTAACTTCTGACTTACAAATAATTGTCATACATCTTCAGTGGGAATGTAAACTAGTACAACCACTATAGCTTACACCCTTATACTTCACTTATTTGCATTTCATTTCATGTCTTGTATTTCATTCTTACATTTTATGTGCAGTCTTAGTGTCCTCTCAGAATAGCCCAATGTATTTTTAAGTTTGTATTTTTCAAAGTCTTGAATTTCAGGCAATCTAACTTGCAAATCCACACATTCCATATATTCCAACCTTGTATCTCAATAAAATTTAGTCTCCTGATGACAATAGCAATAGTACATAAAATATACTGGAAACTATATGAGAGACAATAAGGTCTATAAGTGCACATATACATTTTTTACCAAGTAATTATATGTATGCTTATATTGTGTGTGTATAAAAATATTTTTGACAGCAAGGGTTTTTCTTAAGTCAAGTATTTGGGGGTATAATTTTAAACAGTAGAGCATACTTGTTTTTGTTTTTTTCTCAATTATTATTTCTGATTTACAAATAAACATTGTATATCTTTGTGGGATGTAGTATGGCTTTTCAAAGCATATATATAGTGGTAACAATCAAGTCAAGGATAATGACATTCACTTTCTTCAACCTTGAACATTACATAACACTGTACATATTCAATAATAGTTCTATTTCTGTGTATGTGTGTGGAAGTACATGTTGAATTGTCAGAAACATGTTTACTATGCTATGGTATATAGTTCCAAAACCTACTCCACTTGTTCACATGCATTCTTGTATCTGTCAGTGATTTTTCTCCCAGACTGCCTCCTCCAGCTCCTTCCAATTGAAGCTTCTGGTATCTACCATTACTCTCTGTACTTCTATGCCTTAAAGCACTACAGTTTCTGTCAGAGTGTGGACGTTTGGTGTATGTTAAGAAGGGACATACAGTATTTTTCTTTCATAGCCTGGCTGATCTCACTTAGCATTACATCTTGTAGGTTTGTTCACTTTGTGTCAAACAAGATTTTTTCTTTGTGACTAAGTACTATTCCATTGTGTATATGTGCCACATTTTCTTAATCCATGCACTGATCATTAGTCACTTAGGTCAATTCCATGTCTTAACTATTGTGAATAATACTGAGAGAAAACAAACAAACAAACAATATGGATGTGGAACTATTTCCCTAACTGAACAATTTCCTCTCCTCTTGATAAATACCCAAGAATGGAATTATGGGGTTATTGCAGGGAGCCACCAGATCTGGGCAAAATGCAGGGAGTGGCCAGATCTAGGAAGGAATGTTAAAGCAGATATGGCCCTTGGGCTAATGCTGCAGGGCAAGCGAACCTCTAAAGGAAGTGTAATCTTCGGTAGCACTGCAGGGAAAAAGTAAAAATAAGAACGAACTATGGGAAAAGTTAGAATAAGAAAGAACTATGTGCAGATTAAAGAAACCTGAGTGACCACCAGAGAAAGGCCAGGAGAGGTTTGTTTACAACCACGAGAAGCAAGATACTTTACAGCTGCAGTGAGTAATAGATAATATCCAACTTTCCCTTCCCTATCAAAGAATTAACAACAGAAAGGCTCAACAATCTCCGTAAGAGACACCTGGCCCATATGACCCATGCTTTTCTGTCTTTCTGTCCTTTCTCAGTCCACTGCAGCTCCCATTTGGGGTTCATGTCACTCCAAATTTCACAGGCCAAGGAAGAGGCCTCAACAGGTCATGAGGTAATTCTATTTTTAGAGATTTTAGAAAACTCCATACTGTTTTCTTTTATTTTTTTTAAATTATTTTTATTTTATTTTATATTTTATTTATTTAAGTTCAATACTGGGCATATGCACTCACCAGAGACAGAGGGAAAGTGATAAAGCAAGTCATTAGGTCTGGGACTCAGACTGCCATCAGCCATGTGGGAGTACAACACCTCAACCACCACACCACCTGCTGGCCTCCTGTACTGTTTTCAACAGTGCACAAGTGTTCCGTTTTCTCCACAACCTCACCAACACTTGGTTTTTGTTGTTTTGATCATTGCCATTCTGACTAGGGTTGCATGATACCTCACTGTTTCAATTTGCATTTCTCTTGTGACAAGAGATGTTGAACATGTCTTCCTTTAAGAGTCATACTCATTATAAATTTAGAGTTTGATGAGTTTTGAACAATGAATGCATGTAACCACCACCCAAATCAAAATATAAAATATTTCCAAAATATTCCTTTGACATCCTTTCAGTAAATTCCTACCCTTTCCATACCAAGGCAGCCACTGATTATATTTTAGTTACATTGCTTTTGCCTCTTCTATAATTTCATTTAAATGGAATTATATAATATATACTCTATTGTGTCTGGTTTGTTTTCCTCAGTATTAGGTCTTGTGTTGCTATATCAATAGTTTGTTATGTCTGGTTTCTTTTTCTCAGTATTATGTTTTGAGAGTCTTCAATGTTGTTATATCAATAGTTTGTTCATTTTTATTGCCAAGTAATAATATCCTATTTTATGACTATAACACAGTTTGTTTATTCATTCACCTATTGAAAGACGGTTGAGTTGTTTCTATTTAAAAACTTGCTATGAACATTTGTATACAAACCTTTTTGTAGACATATGCTTTCATTTCTTTTGAGTAGATACCTAGGAGACAAATTGATGGTACATGGCAAGTTTGTTTGTTTGTTTGTTTGTTTGTTTGCCTAGAAGCAGGTGAGCTCTCCAGAGAGAGGGGGAGACAGATACAGTGAGAGGGAAAGTGAGAAATCACCCCCCAGGAGGGATGGCCATACTACAATGCCCCCTCCTCCATTCTCCTCTTGAGGTCTTAGGCACACACTCACATTCACTCAGCATGATTTTCAAACCATCAGGTCCAGGACTAGAACCACAGTCAGCCATGTGGGAGTTCAGTGATGTAACACACACACACACACACACACACACACACACAACCTCACATGTTTTTCAAGCCACTGCATCCTGAACTCCAACTGCGGAGTAGCCCACATGAGATTCAGCCACCTTAATTACCATACCATCAGCTAGCCCTCCTGGGTAGAGATTTTTAGCAGTCAGAAACCTACAACGCGGTCACTTTCAGCTGGCTGCCCTTTGAAGCATTTGCCAGCTGCTTTCTTAAAAGCTCAGGCCAGGGGATAAAGAGCCTGGTCTGACAGTGAGAGCCCACAAGCCTTAGACTAGCTTCATGCACGACAAAAACAGTGTCTCTCCTAGTCTGTTCTCACGTAAGCTTCCATTCTGCAAATAAGCATATAACCTAGTTGTTAGAGATAGGCTCTCCTGCACGAATTAATCTTGAATACAAGCAGGATTTTAAAGCCCAACATTTGAGATTTTTTTTCTTCACTCATTCTATTTCGACCATTTTGTTTTCCCTTCTGTCTCTCCTTCCTTCAACAAGCTGCATCAAATATTTTTTAAGAAGTATTTGCTATAGGGCGCGTGCACTCGCTAGAGAGAGAGACAGAGAGACAGAAAGTGAGAAATCACCCCCCGGGGGGATGGCCACACCACAATCCCTTCTCCTCCATTCTCCTCTCGGGATCTGGGCACACATGCACACGAGCCCGGCGTGAGTTTTAAGCCACCAGGTCCAGGACTCAAACCGCCATCAACTACATGGGAGTTCAGCGACATAGCCATTACGTTAACTGCTGGTCCCTTATTTTATTTTATTTTAAAGACAAAATCTCACCAGGTTGCCTAAGCTGGCTTCAAACTCACAATCCTTTTGCCTCAACCTCAAGAGCATCTAAAATTACAGATGCACACCACTGTGACCAGCAATATCCCAGCTTTTAGAGGATAAAGAGGCAGGGATCTTACATAAAATAGCAGTGGACCTAGATTCACAGAAGCTGAGACAATTTACTTGCAATTTAGCCTTAGGTAAGTCATTTGACGCCTCTGAACATATCATTATGTATAGAAAATGAAATTACTGCTTTATACGTTTTTCATGAGTATTAATAGAGATAATGAATGATGCTTGGTAAATTGTCAACATGTAGTTGATAGAGGTAGTGTTGGCAGTAGTAATGATAATAGTATAATTATTATCCAGGACACCTAGTCCACTATTATTTCAGTTCATCTGTCTTCACTTATTTCCATCAAGATTCCTGAGATCCTTTTTATCTAGCAAGTAATCCAGGTTCTTAGCTTCCATTCAATGGAGTTCCAAATATTGACAAAACATCAGAAACAGGATTCAGATGCCTGAGTAGTGATTGCTGGGACCATTCATTGGTTGTAGAGCAAGCTCACTTTGTTGGCAGTCAGATTTTGAACCCTGCACCTATAGTTACAACTGTACGGACTCTGTGCTACCCCCAAAGTGAAACCTGTCCAGTCCCCGTTAGTCAGCCCATCGATACAGTGCCTTCTGTTTTGGTCTCTGATTCCAGTTACTGATGTAATTTCCCACAGGGTAACTCGTATGCTTGCAAAATCAACACGCTTGATTTATCCATTCTGGAAAGGATATAGTACTAATTATTACTAATAGGGCCATTTTCTCTCTTTTCTTTTTCTTTCATTCTTTTTTATCAGCAGAGCGCATGTATGCTTGCTGAGAGAGACAGGAGAGAGAGAGAGACAGAGAGATTGACAGAGAAATCAAACTCCAGAGAGGTGTGGCCATACCACAATCCTCTTTTATCCACCAGGATTTTGGACGTAAGTACACACATTCATAGCATGTTTTATCAAGCCACAGTTGTGGGACTTTGAACTGCAGTCGGTCACATGGGATTCAGACTCCTTAACCACTGAGTTACGATGCCAACCCAAGGACCACTTCCCTTCAAATGTTTCACTATAATGTAGACTATAGGAATCCCATTGTGATAATGACTAATATATAAACAGCGTTTTAATTGGAAAGTACTTCAATGTTCGCCCCAACAACCTTGTAATAAAGATATTATATCCTCAAGATGGGAAAATTGAAATTGGAAAGGATTATGTGAATTTTCCAGTATTATACCAGCACATATAAATTAAGACTTGAAACCAGGACCTATGATCTTCTCATTCCCAAATTTCCATTTGATAAAAGGAGTCCTTATTTGCCAACTTACTCAAAAGATATGTTTATTTATTCATGTATTCAAATATTCACTTAGCAGACCAATATTGAGTACTTATATATTACAAATATTTTACCCTTAAAGTTGTCCACAAACTAGGAAAAATACAATCCTGTAAACACAGGAGCAATGGTTTATTCATCTGGCACAAAGCATATTCATTGAATGAATGAGTGAAGAATAGTATATGAATATATTAAAAATTAAGTTACTTTTTAGGGCAAATACTAACTCAATAAGAAATTACTATGGAAAGTACAAAGTACTATATACACTTAAAGCATTAAAACTATATTAAATTGTAGGTAGAATGTTAATTTCAATTAGAATGCCAGAGTAAGTTCTAAGATAGTGTTAATTATATCCCTTTTATCTTATTTAATGTTATTTTCTTCATATTCAATGTACCATCAGTAGGAAGACAGTTTTAAGTCCTACTTCAAAAGTTCTTTAATCCCCTGACCTGATTGCAATCACTTCAGCAAATTCACCCACACCCTGATTCTGTCATTGCCAAAATTCCCATATGGAAGGGGAGGAGCTCTCTCAGAGGACTTGGCACAAATCCTTACAACACTTATCACATTTTATTGCAATTATCTGTTGACATGTCTTTTTCCTCCTCAAATCAATGCCACTTGATAATTTACCTACAATAGTTTTCAAGATCTCCAAACAAGACTCACAGTTTTTAAGTAAAATTTTCTTCCTAACAAATTAACCCAAAACAAAGGTCCTTTGTATTTAGCAAAATATTTAATAATGCATCCACTACTTGCTTTAGTTTCCTTTAAAAATGCCTTTCGCTAAAGTCTTAAGTCAAGATGTAAAATCCTAAAATGAATATTCAGTTTTGGAAAACACACACAAGAGAATTTAGGAGGGCAGTTTTGGACTAGAAGGTCCTCTGCTTCCAATTGATGGTGATAACACCCAGGCTAGTACACTGAAGTATACATCTACTCAGTCATGACTGAGTCATAAGCTAAAATAATAGTGTGTGGTTGAGAATTCCACAAAGCACTTTCAAACAGAAGTTAGAGACCTGGCACTGGTCTTTCACATAAGATAAAATTAAAGGAGCTGCTTTTAGTTTAAGAAAAATATCCCAAGATTGGGTAAAATAGCTCTTTTAATAACAGATGGTCATTGTTTCCAATTCATTTTTATGTGTTAAATTTGCTTATCGTTTTCTGTGACATTTGTATACACATGCTCAGAAACTCCAAATTTTGTGGGGATCTGATCACTACCTATTCCTCAGAGGAAGAGAGGGATCTATGTCTTGAAAGCTCAGTATCTAAAACAGTTGGAATAGTTCCTAGAGTGATCTGTTACTGAGACCCTTGGAAGGCCAAGATTTTTCGGCTTTACATAAATAAGCCAGAAGCAGATGTTTAAAGTTTATGAGACGCACCAGCATCATGAGACATTTGGATCTGCTTCAGGCTTCTGAGGGGGAAAAGAACAGAAACAATATTTGTCTGACTCTCCGCAGTAAGCTAAAAAAGAATAGGTAGGTAGTTTTAAGTAAAACTCGGAAGAAAATATTACATAAATAGGATCATATGTGATACTCATTTAATTATGTACTGTGTTTTAATATAAATTCTGAAGCCCATCCTTTCAATTAATTACTTCTCAATTTTTCCTTTTCTTTTCCAGGAAAATTCCAGGGCCAGCCAGTGGCACAGAGGTAACTCAATAGTTCTGCAATGCTGGACCCACATGGGAGGGTCCTGGGTTCATGTCTTGAGGCCTCCCTGTACATGCTGGGCACACACTCATGCCCATGATCTGGGCTGGGTAAGGCTGAAGATGAATTGTAACATGAGGACCCTTTTGGAGGTGCTCCCACCATTTCTCTCTCTCATGAAAGAAATAAATTTTTAAAAAAAGAATCTCATATGGCAACTACAGCTCAAATTCCAACCTAATCTACCTGAAACACTTCAGGCACACACGTGAGTGTCAACGATCTAACAGACTAGAGGAAGGAGACTGCAGCATGACAGACCATCTGTAGAGGGTGCCTCTCCCTCTCTCATGTACATATATACGCTATGTCATGAATAAAGAAAAGGGAAAAAAAGGAATTCCAAACTATCATATTCAGAAAGCTAATTTTAATGGTATATTCAGTCATAGAGGGAAAAGGTTCACCAACAAGTTAAAAACAAAATTTGGAAGAGGAATGCTCTGTCAAAGAATTCCAACCACATTGGCAACAGCTCTGTGACAGCGGTTACTCCTGATAGCCTACTGTCTGAGACAGAGTCGCTCGAAAATGACTGACACATTTCATCAAAGCCTCCACTCAGCTGCCTTAGCCAACTGTCGCTAGGAAATGACTTAATCTTTGCTAAACTTTCATGCAGGAAAAGTGGAGTTGTTGAAATGCACCCACATGTAGACCTGAAACTCTAATGAGATCATTTGACATTCTGATTGATTCAAAATCTAAATCGTGTTTTGACTTTGCCTGCCACCATTGATATGGTGCATTTCCAGTTTGAAAGGTTCAAAAGTGATAGTTATTTTACAATACATCTCAACTTCAAGCTAGGACCAAGAAATTGTAGAAAGGAATGAGTTAATTGCAATGTATTTGTTACAAGGTAAATTTTTCACCACATTTCATGTGTATTTTTTTTTCCCTTTGGGAAAGTAATTGGTTAGGAGGACAGAGGGCCATAAATATTTTATATAATCTCCTAAAAATAAAGAGAATAGTGTGGGTTCTTTCATGAATGTATGTTTACATGCCTTAGGTTGGGAGAATTTATTCATGAATGTTGAAATGCAAGATAATACCAGTTGCAACATCTGCCCAAGTCAATTGTGGATAAGCCTCTGTTACCCTAAGACACCCATAACTTTCTCACTAGGATTTCTTTTTTTTTCTTTTTTTTGTATTTTATGGTACAAAAGTGTTACCAAGAGTGCTAGTATAGCTGTGACTTTTTCTGCTAATGTTGATCTTTTCTACAAACCTTTCACATAGCCTTTGTGAGTGGGGTGGGGAGGAATCAGAATGAATTCTAGAAGACTCCACTGTGCTGTCTTGCTAAGTCAGGTAAATCCTATTAGAACATTTACATATGAGGTGGGCAGAGAGGTCCGGCATCTACATTCGTGTGCAGTCCTCCACTTCACCACTGCTTGAAAAAGATAAATTGCTATTACCAGGAGAATTAAGAGGAAAAATGTTTGGCTTATGTCATCCAAAGCTTCTTTACCAGGGAAAATCGCCCTAAGCTTGTTAGTCACCCAACATATAAGGCCCTGTGATCAAAAGCAACAACCCCTAAATTACATTCTGCCACTCATTGTATTCCCTTTGTTTTTTTTTCCATTCCACCTCTTCAGAAGACATCAGTCCATCTGTCTCTGATTCTTTACAATTAACTCTGCACTTCTGGTCTTTCAGTCTCTCTCTCTTGTGCGCTCATAATCTTAAGAACGGATTTTCTTTTAACTAGGAAATGTTATCTTGCCAGCAATCAGGGCTCAAATACAGACATGCACAAGTTTCACTCGAAAGTCTTAATACGTAAAATTTGAATTGCTTCTAAATTTGGCAAAATGCCTTGCTGTCTCCAAATTCATAAGACAGATGAGACACAAAAGTGAGATAAATGATGGCGTCCTGCTACTTCAAATGCCATATTGATATAGTCATTATTTGTGCCAATGAAACTCACTGTCATCTAATTTTAACCTGTTTCTGTGTTAATTATGCTTAATTTTTTTCTTTCTTCTCTTTTGATATCTTACATTCTTCATCTCATAAACTCTTAACTTTGTGAGCAACTGAATCTTTCAAACAATACATTGAGGGCCCATTGCATGCAAAACATTGCACTTTTTATCTTGGGTAGGAGATGGGGAGCACAAAAGTAGGCACCAGGTATTCTTGGCACATAATGTAGGCTCAGTAAAATGTGCAAAGGAAGGAAAGGAGAAACAAAAGGATGGTAGAAGAGAGGAATGGAGGAAAGATAAAGTAGCTCATCATTCCTTCCATATAAGAAAACGTGTGCCATACCTCAATGTTTTGCTGTCAATTTTTCATAGCAGATGTCATTAACTGATATTTTCTTGTTTGCTTGTGTGTTTATTGTCTTTCTCCTTAGCTGAAAAGTAAGGGCTATGAAAGAGCTAACTTGTGGATCTTATTCACAACTGTGACAAAGTCATTGTACCCATAGTCTAGAAAGTAAAAAAAAGAAATGTTTCATTAAACAAGGAATGAATGGGGGCCAGCAGGTGGTGTAGCTGTTGGAGCGCTGGACTCCCACATGGCCGATCGTGGTTCAAGTCCTGGACCTGTTGGCTGGAAGATCACATTGGGCATGTCTGCGTGCATGCCCAAAATCCCATGAGGAGAATGGAGGGAAAGGGATTGCCGCATGGCCATCCCCTCTAGGAGGTGATTTCTCACTTTGCCTCTCACTCACTGTCTCTCCAGTGAGTGTACGTGCCCTATAGCAAAAACATGAAACAAAAATGAATGAATGAATGAATGAATGAATGAGTACTTTTTCTGAACTTAAAAGGGCAAGACTACTTCTCCACTTAATACATCCTCCCAATACACAACTTTCCTTGTAGAATCTTTATTCGCATAACAGTGAGGCAAGCCTACTCTGAGTGTATCTGGCTTATCCAGTGATCAGCTGTGCCAAAAAATAGAGTACAAGCTGAGTTTGTCCCTGTTAAGAATTTTCTACTCAAATCCAGGGTTGAAACTGATTACCTTTTGTTTTTTCTTTCTTTTTACAATAAAAAGCCCATGTCCATGCATGTATGCATTGAGAGGGAAACAGAGAAAGAGAGAACACACCCTCAGCAGTCTTATGCTGCAATCCCTTTCCCCCAGCCCTCCAGTTCTTCATGCTCACATCTAAGCATGTTTTTCAGGCCACTCGTATTTGAACCATGGTCACAGTATGGCTTCCAGCATTGCAGGGCACTCAGTTACCTGAGCCACTGCTGCTCGGCCAAAGTTGATTGCTTTTGATCGGACTTCCTTTAGCAGGCTAGATATCTGATCCCTAGGCCCCCTTGTTGGCCTTGCTTTTCCATCTATCCTACTTTTGTGCTTATTTAGATTTTCCTTTTACTTAATTCTTCCCCATTCGGTCTTCAAAAATTCTCCTCTTCCTGGCTCTGGAAGTCTTGCAGCTACTTTCCTGGAGTCTTCTCTCTCTTATTTCCCATTTTGTTGTATACCCTTTTTTGTTGTTGTTTGTTTTTTTGTTTTTGGGGTTTGTTTTTTTTTTTTTTTTTTTTTTTTTTTTACAAATTTTTTTTTCTCAAAACAGTTGTTGTTTGTTTTTTTGTTTTTGGGGTTTGTTTTTTTTTTTTTTTTTTTTTTTTTTTTTTGTACACAGTTGATTTACTGCAAACAGTAATCAATTTCCTCCTGGGAAAAGTTGTGTTGCTTCAGAGAACACACTGCTAAAATAATGGAAAGTTCAGAGTTGATTATTTGTATTTAATTATAGTTGAGATACTCATGAAAATTTCTTTACTCCTCTTTGCAATTACATGTAGTGATTAGGAAACCTTGTATATCACTCTCCAGTTATCCTTTAAAACCCTCCTCTATTTGATGGTAGTATAATTGGCTCTTAATTTTATATTGCATAGGTAGATTAAAAAGAGGCAGCTCACCCTTGAGAGATCTGAATGAGCAGGTGACAATGATAAATTTTATGTTATGTGTATCTTATCACAATAAAAAATGAGTATGAGGGGGAGAAAAGGCAGATAAAGAAATTAAGGCCACACAACCTGTCACCCCAAGTGGGTCCGGGGTCTCCTAATGACTAGTAAATAAACAGCTAAAACCAAATCTGAGCTAATGCCTTTAGCAGTATTTTTGACTCTGCAAATTCATTAATTATAGCCTCATTTTTGGTCCCGTGCAGAATAGCTATTCCTATTATCTATTTTTTTCACTTAAATAAGATCCCGTACCCTCCCAAAAACTGTCATTTTGTAAAAATACTGCCGCAGGGTGGGTTCTTCCTAAGAAGTGGAAAGCATGTGCAATTCACACATCCTTCTGAAATGCAAGTTCCCGTGAACTCTGACAGGCTATAATTACTGGCAGGCAGAGTTAGCTGTCAGTTTCTAGAATGATTTTAGTGGGCTCAAATACTTTGCTCCTGAGATTTCCTTCTGCGTGGCCTCTAGCTGATACCTGGAATTCCCCTATTAGACTTTCTTATGTTTAGGTCAATGATTCTCAAGAGGGTGGGAGGAAGGGAAAATGGAAGCAAATAAGGAGAAGGGAAATGTGAGAATCTTCATGCAGCTTGAAAAACATTTCATACATTCAAGTTTGGCTGTACAAATCACTGGAACCAAACCTCTTCATCTTTTCTTCCTTAGCTTAGAAAATAAGGTGGTAAAGCTTTGAAAGTCGCCTGTGTTTTGCAACACTGAATAATAATAGTTTAGGTGAAAATGTGCCTTCTCCGTGGTCTTTACAGCAAATGTAATACCTTAGCAGAAATGAGCTTTTCTGCTTTCTTTCTTCAGTGGTGTCAATGTGGTAACTCTGTTTTCGAAACCGATATACATAGATTAGATTTGCTCACACCTAGAGCCCTCCTACAACTTCTCTCAAGTATGGTCCCGAGCCCTGCACATTTCCAGAGAATACTATTGCAGAGAGACCACTGCACGCTGGAGGCCCTGAGTCCTACTTCTTTTTATTTTTTATTTTATTTTTATAGAGATGTTTGCTATAAGGCACCTTCTCTCAGGTCCCACTGGGCCCTGTAGTATGGTCTCGAGCCCTGCACATTTCCAGAGAATACTATTGCAGAGAGACCACTGCACGCTGGAGGCCCTGAGTCCTACTTCTTTTTATTTTTTATTTTATTTTTATAGAGATGTTTGCTATAAGGCACATGCACTTGCCAGAGAGACAGAGAGAGAGAGAGAGAGAGAGAGAGAAAGCAAGACAGAGAAACAGAAAACAAGGAATTATCCCCCAGGGGGATGGCCACACCTCAATTCCTTCTTCTCTGTCCCTTGTTGGGATTTGGGACACACATGCACACCCTCCTAGCATGAATTGTTTTGTTTTGTTTTGTTTTGGAGAGGTTTTTGCTATAGGGCACGTGCGCTCACCAGAAAGACAGAGAAAGACAGAAAGTGAGAAATCACCCCCAGGGGGATGACCACACCACAATCCTTTCTCCTCCATTCTCCTCTCAGGCTCTTGGGCATGCACACACACACTCCCAGCATGAGTTTAAGCCACCTGGTCCAGGACTCGAACCACAATCGATGACATAGGAGTCCAGCGACATAGCCATTACACCAACTGCTGATCCCACCAGTGTGAGTTTTAAGCCTCTGGGTCTCACAATCAAACTATGGTCAACTATGTGGGAATCAGCAACATAACCATTATGCCATCTGCTGGTCTCTCCTACTTCTTAGCCTCTCATCTCCGTTTCCTTTCTCTTTCTCCTTATCCAAATAAGATTCCATGATACATTATTATGAAGAATTATTTATTTATTTTCATTTGTCTTTTTTAATTTGCTACAGGACACACATTCTTACCAGAGAGAGACAGACAGAGAGAGAGAGGGAGAGAAAGTGAGAAAGCAGGCTGTCACAGTCTACTACATGGGAGCCCAGTGCCTTAGCCACTATACCACCTGCTGGCCACCAATGATACATTAATATAAATAATCTCTGGTCTCATGTTTCTTGCCCTCTCTGCCAACCTTATACTCCCCAGTCACTGTATCAGTGGTCAGTTCTTGCCTTCAGGTCCAAACTTCATTTTTGGTTTTATTTTTGTTTTGAGGTCTTTGCTATAGGGCACGTGTGCTCAGCAGAAAGACAGAGAGACAGATGCAAGAAATCACCCCCGTGGGGGGTTGGCCACACCGCAGTCCCTTCTCCTCCATTCTCCTCTCAGGATCTTGGGCACGCATGCACACGCACCCAGTGTGAGTTTAAGCCACTGGGTCTGGGACTCAAACCGCAGTCGACTACATGGGAGTCTAGCAACATAGACATTATGCAGCAGTCTTCTTCACATATTTTTCTAGGAGAGATGCTGCCATAGAGTGTTAGATGAGGTCTACAGGGCTGAAAGAGAAAGAAGAGACTTTTTCTTCTGGTATTATGTTCACCCAGGATATGAGTAGACGGCTTGTGGGCCTGCAGCCACTCTCTGTGGTTACTCCCTCTATGTACTCTGTGTACCTTAGAGTTCTCCACCCACCATTCACCCCCATTTTAGTGGTTAACCACTTTTATCCTAGGCATTGCTGTCTATTAACTTTTCCTTGTTCTAGTTCCTGGCATGGCTTCTGTCTTCTGACTGTACCCTGGCTGATAGACCTGGCTAAACCTCAGAAATGGCTAAACCAACTCTGTCTACTCTGTACCTACAACCTCAAAGCTAAACAATCCTGGAGAGCATTCCTGTCTTCTGGCTGTCCCACTCTTAATTCATAATCATGGATATCAAGCAAGAATTACATATTCAGTGACTGCATTCATTCCTCTCTCCTTTTAGGCCACAATTTCTCATCCTCTCATCTCTCCTCAACCCTCTCTTTTCTGCTCTTCACCCTGACTTGATAACTCTGCTTCTACACTATTAATAAAGTAGAAGTGGGAACCAGCAGTTAATGTAATGGCTATGTCGCTGGACTCCCACGTAGTCGACCGTGGTTCGCATACTGGACCTGGTGGCTTAAAACTCACTCCGGGTGCGTGTGTGTGCATGCCCAGGATCCCGAGAGGAGAATGGAGGAGAAGGGATTGTGGTGTGACCATTCCCTCTGGGGGGTAATTTCTCGCTTTCTGTCTCTCTGTCTCTCTCTGTCTGGCGAGCGCACGCGCTCTATAGTGAAAACCTCTCCAATAAATAAATAAATAAATAAATAAATAAATAAATAAATAAATAAATAAATAAATAAATAAATAAATAAATAAATAAATAAATAAATAAATAAATAAATAAATAAATAAATAAATAAATAAATAAATAAATAAATAAATAAATAAATAAATAAATAAATAAATAAATGAGCTTTTCTGCTTTCTTTCTTCAGTGGTGTCAATGTGGTAACTCTGTTTTCGAAACCGATATACATAGATTAGATTTGCTCACACCTAGAGCCCTCCTACAACTTCTCTCAAGTATGGTCCCGAGCCCTGCACATTTCCAGAGAATACTATTGCAGAGAGACCACTGCACGCTGGAGGCCCTGAGTCCTACTTCTTTTTATTTTTTATTTTATTTTTATAGAGATGTTTGCTATAAGGCACATGCACTTGCCAGAGAGACAGAGAGAGAGAGAGAGAAAGCGAGACAGAGAAACAGAAAGCAAGGAATCATCCCCCAGGGGGATGGCCACACCTCAATTCCTTCTTCTCTGTCCCTTGTTGGGATTTGGGACACACATGCACACCCTCCTAGCATGAATTGTTTTGTTTTGTTTTGTTTTGGAGAGGTTTTTGCTATAGGGCACGTGCGCTCACCAGAAAGACAGAGAAAGACAGAAAGTGAGAAATCACCCCCAGGGGGATGACCACACCACAATCCTTTCTCCTCCATTCTCCTCTCAGGCTCTTGGGCATGCACACACACACTCCCAGCATGAGTTTAAGCCACCTGGTCCAGGACTCGAACCACAGTCGATGACAGGGGAGTCCAGCGACATAGCCATTACACCAACTGCTGATCCCACCAGTGTGAGTTTTAAGCCTCTGGGTCTCACAATCAAACTATGGTCAACTATGTGGGAATCAGCAACATAACCATTATGCCATCTGCTGGTCTCTCCTACTTCTTAGCCTCTCATCTCCGTTTCCTTTCTCTTTCTCCTTATCCAAATAAGATTCCATGATACATTATTATGAAGAATTATTTATTTATTTTCATTTGTCTTTTTTAATTTGCTACAGGACACACATTCTTACCAGAGAGAGACAGACAGAGAGAGAGAGGGAGAGAAAGTGAGAAAGCAGGCTGTCACAGTCTACTACATGGGAGCCCAGTGCCTTAGCCACTATACCACCTGCTGGCCACCAATGATACATTAATATAAATAATCTCTGGTCTCATGTTTCTTGCCCTCTCTGCCAACCTTATACTCCCCAGTCACTGTATCAGTGGTCAGTTCTTGCCTTCAGGTCCAAACTTCATTTTTGGTTTTGTTTTTGTTTTGAGGTCTTTGCTATAGGGCACGTGTGCTCAGCAGAAAGACAGAGAGACAGATGCAAGAAATCACCCCCGTGGGGGGTTGGCCACACCGCAGTCCCTTCTCCTCCATTCTCCTCTCAGGATCTTGGGCACGCATGCACACGCACCCAGTGTGAGTTTAAGCCACTGGGTCTGGGACTCAAACCGCAGTCGACTACATGGGAGTCTAGCAACATAGACATTATGCCAACTGCTGGTCCCCAAACTTCCAGTTTCCAAGCCCTCCTTTCCAATATGGAGCAGGCTTCTTCACACATTTTTCTAGGAGAGATGCTGCCATAGAGTGTTAGATGAGGTCTACAGGGCTGAAAGAGAAAGAAGAGACTTTTTCTTCTGGTATTATGTTCACCCAGGATATGAGTAGACGGCTTGTGGGCCTGCAGCCACTCTCTGTGGTTACTCCCTCTATGTACTCTGTGTACCTTAGAGTTCTCCACCCACCATTCACCCCCATTTTAGTGGTTAACCACTTTTATCCTAGGCATTGCTGTCTATTAACTTTTCCTTGTTCTAGTTCCTGGCATGGCTTCTGTCTTCTGACTGTACCCTGGCTGATAGACCTGGCTAAACCTCAGAAATGGCTAAACCAACTCTGTCTACTCTGTACCTACAACCTCAAAGCTAAACAATCCTGGAGAGCATTCCTGTCTTCTGGCTGTCCCACTCTTAATTCATAATCATGGATATCAAGCAAGAATTACATATTCAGTGACTGCATTCATTCCTCTCTCCTTTTAGGCCACAATTTCTCATCCTCTCATCTCTCCTCAACCCTCTCTTTTCTGCTCTTCACCCTGACTTGATAACTCTGCTTCTACACTATTAATAAAGTAGAAGTGGGAACCAGCAGTTAATGTAATGGCTATGTCGCTGGACTCCCACGTAGTCGACCGTGGTTCGCATACTGGACCTGGTGGCTTAAAACTCACTCCGGGTGCGTGTGTGTGCATACCCAGGATCCCAAGAGGAGAATGGAGGAGAAGGGATTGTGGTGTGACCATTCCCTCTGGGGGGTAATTTCTCGCTTTCTGTCTCTCTGTCTCTCTCTGTCTGGCGAGCGCACGCGCTCTATAGTGAAAACCTCTCCAATAAATAAATAAATAAATAAATAAATAAATAAATAAATAAATAAATAAATAAATAAATAAATAAAGTAGAAGTCATCAAAAATTATTGACCAGGCCCAGCCACAGTGGTACTGCAGTAGCTCAGTGTTCTGCAATGCCGAAAGTCATATGGAAATCAGGGTTTAGTTCTCCAGTCAGTCTACAGAAACCAGGTATGCGTAAGTGTGGTCTGTGATCCTGGCTGACTGGAAATGGCTGGAGGAAGAGGGGATCACAGTGTGATGGCACTTGTCTCTTCTCTCTAACTCTCATAAAATAAACGTGAACAAAATAGACTGTCCACACACTTCTACCTATCATGTCTATCAACTTCTTATATCTAACCTACTTACCCTCGCTTCTAGTCCAATGGAGGATTATCTGTACTCCTATTTAAGACCAAGATCCACGCTTGAACTCCACATCTCTACTCTAAGGGCCACTCCAATAATTACCTGTCCTTTTTATAGATCATGACATTTTTCTTTCTCTACTGGCTTGCTCCTATCAATATCAAACTTGTTTTAATATCTCTCACATATAAAAAAATTCTCTCATGTTCCAAAGTCTACTTCAAGCTACTCCCTGATTCACTGCTCCTTTTTACATCCAGATTGCCCTAATGTTTATTCATACATGGTCTTGACTTCCTCTCCTTCCATTCCCTCTCTAACTCATTCCAGTCTGATGAACAGCTTGGTCAAGGTCAGCAGTGATCTCACATGGCTGGCTGACTGTCAATTTCAACCTCAGTAGAACAGCAACGATAGTTTATATAGTCCGCAACCCCTTTCTTCCTGAAATAATTTCTTTTTTCTGGTTCAGGAAAATTTTCTCTCTTTGTTCTCACCCTATCTTCTTTTTCTTTTATTTATTTATTTATTTATTTATTTTTGGAGAGGTTTTTGCTATAGGGTGCATGCTCTCTCCAGACAGACAGAGAGAGACAGAGAGATAGAAAGCGAGAAATCACCCCCCAGAGGGGATGGCCACACTGCAATCCCTTCTCCTCCATTCTCCTGCGCGGGATCTTTGGCACACACGAACACGCACCTGGCGTGAGTTTAAGCCACCGGGTCCAGGACTTGAACCACGGTTGACTACATGGGAGTCCAGCGACATAGCCATTACGCTAACTGCTGGTCCCCTCACCCTATCTTCTTAGCCACATTCTCCTCCTCCTTCTTTGAAGGTTTTTTCCTATATCTTTGACTTCTAAGCACCGAAGGGCCCCAAACTTATTTTTTGACAGATTATTTATTTAAATTATTTATTTATTCATTTTATTTTTTAATTTGACCAGAGCAAGACACAGAGAGAGAAAAAGAGAGAGAGAGTGAGAAAGAAAGCCACGAGGTCCGAGATTCGAACCATGGATGGCCATGTGGGAGTGTCCAGCGCCTTAGCCACCATGCCACCTGCTGGTCCCCAAACTCAATTCTTAAACCTCTTACCTCATTTAGCTTTACTCACTCTCTAGATGGCATCACCAAATATATGGCTTTAAATACACCTATAACTGATGGCTCCAAAAATAAGTATCTCTGATAATATTCTTGAACTCCAAACTCATTCATATAACTCCTTTTGTATGGATATATCATCAATACAAAATCTAAATCTTTATTTTCCCCACCTAAATCTTGCTGTTCCTATCATCTTCTCCATCTTAGTACATATCACTACTTGCCTGCACAAGCCAAAAATCCTAGTCATCCCCTCCTATACTCACATCCAAGCCATTGGAAAATTCTTCAGGCTTAACTTTTAAGACATATTTTACCAACCAATTCCTTCTCAACACTTTCACAACTGCTACAAAGACATGCTCGTCACATACCTTGATTATTGCAGCAAATTCTTAACTAATCTTCCACTTACAGCCTAATCCCCATAACAGATTGCTAGTTATCTAAAATCAGTTCATTCTCACTTATTTCATAATGGATTTGAAGAGTTAGCTCTACATGCAGTAGTTAAGTGCTGTAGATAGGAAGCTAGATCCCACATGGTGGACCACAGTTCAAATCTCAGCCCTGGAGGTTTGAATACAACACTGGGCATGTGAGCATATCCGTCCCAAATCCCAACAGGCTGGAGAAATAGAGGAAAAAGGATTGCAGAATTACTCCATCCCATTAGGGGTACTTTCTTTCTTTCTCTCTTTC
>NW_006204563.1:2667938-2682858 GCF_000334495.1 Tupaia belangeri chinensis
TTTCCCTCTCTTCCTCCATCTCCCTTCCTTTCTCTTTCTTTCTCTCAAGTCCAAGTGCCCTCTGGCAACTAAAAAATTTTGATAACCTTAAAAAAGTAATAATAATAGAATCAAGCTTGGTACAAGGCTATACCAACATTTACACAACATCTTTCAGGTTCACTTTCAGTTAGATGTGGTTTCATTTTTACAATTAAAACGTGGGTTGAAGATAAATGTGCCCACTTCTAGACGTGTCTCCATAATCTCCCCTTTACACCATGGACATTCTTGATATACAGCTTTAATCTTGCACACAATATCATAATGAAGACAATACCCTATGAGGGTATAGGAAAATAATATAGAAAGAATCTCAGTCTCTGACTATTTATATGGAGAAAAACTGCCTATCAACTAGAAATTCAGATGATTATGTAAGCAAGGAAAAACTATCCGTTTTAAAAATTGTAATTTGTATTCTCTTTGCTATAGCTGTTATCTGTGACTCACTACAGAAAGAAAAGCCTTATGTGGGGTGCAACCATTATAATACCTAAAATATAAGATATCAGCTTAGCATTTGAGAAACAGACAGGAAACAAACCTATTGGAGATAGAAATGCTACAGATACTTGATAAGCCCCGGCAAAATATTAGTAAAATGTTGCCTATTGCAAGTGACTCTAGGGAAAATGGCTAGAAGGACCTGCTCCTTACTCCTTACAAGTTATAGCAAGGGAGAAATTAACTCAGGTAAGAATTAGCCTGCTTGCAAGTGGAGTGGAAGCACACAGAAAGTCAGGAGATTAGGGGGCCTCAAGGCTGGAAAAGCCAGCTGATCACAGAACTCAAACATAAAGATTCTTATGTTGCCTTCCCACTCCAGTCCATTGTCAGAAAGCTAGGAAGTAGCATGAGAGGAAGTTTGGTGGTAGGGGAGGAGTATAAAGCTAGCAAAGCATAAAACAAGTGATAACACTATGATGGAAATAAAAAAATGTGAATCTTGCTGCTGCCGCAAATGTGACTAGGAACAAATACAGTAGAAGCCTAGTCTTCTTTTAAGAGAGTTGAGAAATGTATTTCCAAAGAAATCAAAGCCTGGTCTGCAAAAAACCTATGACTTCTTGGGCTTTAAAACAAATATGCAGCCCCCAGAATTGCACAAGCAAGCAGCAGACTGAAAAAGCAGCCTAGTCCTCAAAGAGAGCGAGTCAGATATTTTCTTGGAGGAAAGAGGAATGAGGAATTTCTCCCAGAAAGGAGAACCAGGGTCTAATTAGGAAACTTCACTGCCAGAATAGGGCTCGTAAGCAATTCCTACCAAGGAATAGGCAGTAAACAATTCCTTCCCAGTAGGATTTGTCACTGTAGAAACCAGTAAACCAGTAGACAACTCTTTTGTTTCCAATTAGGAGTTATTGGGTTTTTTTAAAAAGAATTATTTGTTTAATTTTAGTTATCATTATCACTGCTTTTAACTTTCTATAGGGTACCTATGGTCACCAGAAAGAGAGAGGGAAAGTGAGAAAGCAAGTTGCCATGTCCATGACTCAAGCCATAGCTGACCATGTGGAAGTCCAGCACCTTAACCACCATGTCACCTGCTGGTCCCAGTTGAGAGTTTTTACTGTGGTTATCCTTTTCCCACTCTGTGATTGTTCATAGGGTGCATTTGTTACATTGTGAGTTTGCAAGTAAATTGTCTTTGTGCTCTTAAGTCAAGGAGAACATCCAGGTCCAATGGAGAAGACAGCTCATCAGTTGATTCTGGCTTATGATCTGGATGCAAAAACTAGTTGGTACTTCAGATTGTATGTCTTGAGAAGGGAGGGAATATATTTTCTATGAGAAGAAATGTACACAGATATTTGGTAGCCAATGGGTCAGGCCATGGCAGATATCTCTAGCTGTCCAGCATAATCTGTTCCTTCTTTCTCCCTTAATTCTATATGGTCCATGAGTAATCAGCTTTACTACATTCTCAGTCTCTCCTCACTTATGTGATGATGTCCTCAACAAGGAGCACTGAACTGGTACTGAAACAGGCCCCTGAAGAGACTAGACTTGCCTCCTCTATGTTCTTTTTCTTCTTCTTGGCAGTTTGGAAGAAAGCAGAAAGATGGCTTCAACAGTGTAGATGAGGGCAACACTGTAAATTTGATAAAGACACAGAATGGAAAAACCTGAACCTTTGAAAAATTGGGTGGAATAGAATGTCTACCAACCTGGAATTCAGATTATTCTGGAAGGTTGAATTGGCACTTCATCTTGTTTAAGCCATTATGTATATAGGACTCTCTTTGTTAGAGTAACTTGTATTAGTCTACAAGAGCTGCCATAATGAACTACCATGAACAGGGTGGCAAAAACAACACAAACTCATTTTCTCACAATTCTGGAGATCAGAAGTCCAAGGTGCTGCCAGGGTTGATTTCTGGTAAAGCCTGTCTCCCTGGCTTACGAACAGCAGCCTTCTCACTGTGTCCTCACATAATTTTTCCTCTGTGCCTATGCAAAGAGACAAGGGGTACTAGTGTCCCTTCCTCTTCTTAGAAGGACATCAATCCTATTAGATTAGAGTCCCATCCTTATGACCTCATTTAACTTTAATTACCTCCTTAAAAGCTTTGTCTCTAAATATAGACGTATTGGAGATGTGGGCTTCAACATATGAATTGGTGAGGAGAAGGGGTACAACTCATAACAATGCTAAAACTATACAGTTTTCAAACTGTTCTTTTTTAAATGTCAGATTAAATCATTCCTTAACTGGAAACCCTCCAAATGGCTCCACATTTCTCTCAATAAAATCTAAAACTTCACAATGTCTTTCCATCACCTGATCCCACACTATCTCCCTTACTCCTTCTGACCTTGTCTTCTATCATTTTGCCCTTTGCTCTTCCACACCAGCTACAAAGGATTTCTTGTTATTCTTTGCACATGCTCTCAGTGTTATACTTTATGCTGTTCCATACACTTACTTTCATTTTCCTCCAGCATACACCATTTAAAATAGACCTGACAGTAAGTATGAAATTTGGTCACATGACATGCTGCTTTGTTGGAACTCACTCAGTAGACTGCTCTCCACACTACTTGAATGAATAGGTGAATGAGAATCCTGTGAAAAGATGAATTGAGAGATGCAAGAAAGTCAAGAGGGGTGGTCTCTGAAACAACTCTCAAATTTATGGGTTGGTTAAGCTGATGACATGGTAGACCAGATAGCACACATAAGAGATGGAGCAGGGATCAACATCATGAGTTCAATGTTGAATGTCCAATAAGAGTTATAGTTTGGGTCTAGAAAACAAATCCTATCTGGGGAAAAGATCTGAGTACTGTCTATCCACATATGACTATATTTGAAGTCTTAGAATGGATGTGCTCACTCTAAGAAAAACTATCACAAGAAAACCAGAAGAGGTCTTCAAAAACTCCAACTGTTCACTGACAATAATGCCAAATTAATATTTCTTGGGTCAGAAAATGACTTTATGGAAGTATCGTATTTATTTTAGATCCAACTCTGAAACTTTGATAATTACCTTCAATGGACAATATAATAACAATCCAATAAGAGGCTATCAACTTTTATGCTGGCTACAAAGCAAAAAAGAAAGTTGTGCCACAAGAAATCCTGGACTTTGGCCTGCTCTGTGGCTTGGTGGTTCAGGCAGTCAAATCACACAGACTAGTCATGCAGTTCAGGTCTGAAACCTGACAGCTTGAGAAATACACTAGATGCACATGCATGTGTGCCCAAAATCCTGACAGAGGAAGAGATGGAGAAGGGATTGTGGCATGAGCTTTCTCATAAGGGAGGGCAAGTACTTTGTCTTTTCCCTCTCTCTCTGTCTCTCTGGCAAGCACACATACTCTCTAGTGAAAAAGAAAGAAAGAGAGAGAGGAAAGAAAGGAAGAAAAAGAGAAACTAAAGAAAGAGAGAAAGAGAAAAAAGAAAGAAGAAAGAGATAGAAAAGAAAGTAAAGAAAAAAGGAAGGAAGGAAAAGAAGGAAAAAGGAAAGGAAAGGACAGGACAGGACAGGACAGGAGAAAAAGACAAAAGAGAGAAAAAGAAAGAAAAAAACAAAAGAAAAAAAAAGGAAGGGAAAAAAAGAAAGAAGGAAAGAAGGAAGGGAACAAACTTTGTTTTTCAAGAGGCTGGAAGGAAAGGGAGATTGTCCTCTGATCATTTTCATGAGGTTTGGAGCACTAGATCTTCCAATAAAAGCTTGGTTTGCTAAATCCTATTGCAAGTGAGTCAGTGTTTTTAGTCTTTGGAAGGGACTGGGCTTCATGAACTCTTTAGTAAGCCTGCAGAATGGTGTACTGGATTTTGGTGGTCTTTTGGCTATGTACCAGCCACTGCCTTGTGGGATCAGAGCCTCCCCCATTTTCTTTGCTCATGCATACATGTGTCCATGATCCTGGCTGACTGAAGCTGGGAGTGGATTATGGTGTGAAGACCCTACTGGGGGTTCTCTCTCTCTCTCTCCTGGAAATAAATAAATAAATAAATACACTTTAAAAATTCTTCAAGAAAAAAAATTCACCCTTCCATTCACAGTGATTCATTTGGGAATGAACCGGCTACCCTATCTAGGCTGATGAAAGTTAGTCTCAATACTTTTGTTTAAACTATCTAGTGAGTGGAATTCTATTTTCCCATAAGACATGAGCTTCTCTCTCTCTCTCCTGGAAAAAAATAAATAAATAAATACACTTTAAAAATTCTTCAAGAAAAAAAATTCACCCTTCCATTCACAGTGATTCATTTGGGAATGAACCGGCTACCCTATCTAGGCTGATGAAAGTTAGTCTCAATACTTTTGTTTAAACTATCTAGTGAGTGGAATTCTATTTTCCCATAAGACATGAGCTTTGGAGGATGCTGAGCTGGAGCTACAAGCTGCCTACTTGCCTCTAATCAGAGTTGTGAATGAAACCAATAAAAGAGGCAGAATGAGGAGATGAAGACAGAATTTGTCCTGCTTGCATCATTTTAGCTATTAGATCCAGGCATATCGGAAGTTACTTTTGGTTTGACATTTTGCAGTTCCCCAACCAATAAACTGTTTTCTTCTGCCAATGCCAATTTGAATTGAGTTTCCTATCATTTCCAAATCAAAGAGCCTAAACAACACAGATAAGTTAGAATTAAAATAGTTACTAAGAAAATTCGCAACCACCATCTGCAGATGACTGGGGGGTGGGGAGGGTGGGTGCGAGAAAGTCTCTCTGTATATTCTCGCTGACTGTGTTAAAGCTACCCATGAACGTTGAATTTGGCTCTCGGTTCCTTTAGGTTGAAGTTGGTAGAGAAAGTTCATTTTATTATTTTCAGGTGTAATCGGCACTTTTAAATTTGCTCCCATCTAGTGAAGGTGAGATTTGTCCAGGTCTCACAATGCCAGGGAGTACAACATCAGGATATCCCTGGAGACAGAAAGACAATTTGAATCAGGTTGTCCAGCTCTACCCTGCTCCTTCAAATAACTTACAGCTACAAGCGATGCCACTGCAATTTCAAGACCCGGGTTTGTTTAAGTAAACCTAATAAATTTGTCCCCAAGTTTCCTGTTCTCCAGCTTGGGGGTTTGATTAGTGTCATAATCAATTTATCAATGATCTAACGCCAAAGGGACTTTGATCTCAATATTTTCCTCCTTCAGCATCCTCCCAGTTAGACAGAATCTTAACAAAATATGGTGATTAAATAAGCTTTAAAAATAACTTTTTTACACAGATTAATGACTAGTAGGTCAACTGAAATTTTACTATATCCACATGGCAAACTACTGGAAGAAGTAACATTTTGTTGTTGTTTGTTTTGGGGGTTTTTTTTGAAGAGAATAGTAGCTGGCACTGCCTACATAAACCTCATTCTTTTCATCCTCTGACAAGGATTCCCAAAGGAAGATCCTATGGGACACTATCTGTCCCAGCAGGAAAACAAACAAAAGCCCACAATGTTTTTGAAGTTTATCACTTTTAAAATATTGCTATTATGATGATAAGCCCTTTTGAGATTGACTCCTTTTTTTTTATGGATATTCTGATAGTGTTCAAATAGAAAGGCAAAACAAAGTCACCTTTGGATTTCCTTTTTTTTGTGAAATGCACTGAAAACTGAAGATCTCATTAGCATGGAAAGAGGAGACCAACTAAGAAGAACGGCATTTAGTTCCAGTGTCAGGAGTTCCTGGGCAGAATCCGATGATCTCCCTAATGCAGACTGTCCAAACTAGAACATGCCATTAGACATGGACCCAAGAATGGTCTTAGGGTGTTTCCAGTGCTTCTTCCCTCACATTTGCTCTCTTGAAAAATGCACATAATAGCTCAGCCTGCTGAGAAAATGTTCATTTTTATCTCCAAACCCTCCTGGCCAATTTGGAACTAAATGGTAATACTTCTGGGTGGAGTGGCTACAGAAAGACTTCCCTGATGCTAATTGGAATATAAGTGGGATATTCCTAGCCTTCTCCCAGCAAGAGGCATTCAGTAGAATCAAAATATGAGGGGACTTCAAATAAGGGTAAAAAATAGAATTAAAGTATAAGTTTATTTAGCTGTGAATTTTTTTAGATCCATGCATAGTTTTTATCATAATATGTATTTTCCACCAGTATTTTGGAAACCCCACATATTCTTTTGGAACATACAAAAAATAGTTGCTGGAGGCCCACATGGTGTAGCTATTCCTTAGCTCTTGTCCACAAGGCTATTATTAACTGCTTACTATTTCCCATCATAAAGCCTATTTTGGTCTTGACAGGAGAAAATATGCATTTTCCAACTTTCATACAGCCCAGCTACAATATTTTCATGTAAGGTGTGAATGCCCATGGCAAAGGATCTGAGTAGACAATTTACAGAAGAAAAACTGGACAACCAAAAAAAATGAAAACTATATGAAAAAAAAAATGTTCATCTTCATTAGCGAATAAAAAAAACCTCTAACTTTAAATATCAGTAAAATATAACCCAATTTTGTCTTCCTAGAAGAAAGTCTAAATTTTTCCTAATGCCTTGGGAGTTCTTTCAAATCATTTACAATTTTTTTGGAATCCTGGCCCACTTGGGACCCTTGAGTTCACTGTGTGGTTGCAGAATGCTGCCATTCCACAAGATAAAATGTTCTATTTGCAAACCATGTGCCACTCACATGGAACACATTCTTTCCTTAATTTTCATATAAGGAACAATATTACTCAAGGCTTATGATGACAGAGAGGTTGTGAGTAATTATATTTCTTTCTTTCTTCTTTCCAAAGAGTACATGTGCTCACCAGAGAGAGACAGACAGGAAGAAAGCAACCTGCATTGGAACAGGTCACACCTCAACCTCCTCTCCATTTCTCCTTCCTTTTGGAATTTTAGGCACCCAGGCATACGTGCCCAGAGCGTTTTTCAAGATGCTGGGCCTGAGACTTGAACCACACAGTTGACTATGTAGGATCCAGCACCTTAAACACCAGGCTATGGGCTGAACCTAAGTAACTACTTTTCTAAGCCTTTAGCAACTACTAGCCCCTTTGTTTCAAAATCCCTCTGCCCAGACTCACCTCCACTACCGACCTCATTCTCTTCATCAAAAACTCAAATTCTCTCATTTTAACCTGCAGTTTTCTACCCCCTCTCTTTAATAATTTGAGGAGACTAACATAGGTAAACAATCCATGAAGAAATCAGACTGACACCTGCAAGCCTACCCTGATACTTTTTTTTTTCAACTGTTAATCCTGAAATCAAGTTTGCAACAAAGCAAGTCCTTCTAACATTACCTGGTTAAATATCCCCTACAATAATACATTCAGCAAAGAAATTATTTCACTAGTTAAAGCTGCCTGCTAATGAGGTTAGAATGAAATAAAGATTAGATACAACATATCTATTTATAACTATGGCCCATTGGAGGGCTATACACCATAATGATATCTAATCATTTTTGCCCCCTCCCCCCAAGAACCAGTGCATGCTCCCTTATCGGCAATAGTACCCTGATGTAGAATAGTCTGCTCTATTCCTATAAGGGTGGGGGCGAATCAATTTGAAAGTCATGGTTCTCCAACTGCAACTCTGGATAGTAGGATTATCTTTGTACCTAAGATTCACAGCCTATGTACAAAGCAGCACATCATTTTCTCAAGCATTTGATTCAATCAGTTCATTTATTGTTTTCCTAATTGTGCCTATTTCTCTGGAAGTTTGAAGGGTAGGATTGAGAAGTGAAATTTAAAAAGCAACAAAAATTTGATAACAGAAAATCAACCAATGATGAAACTAGGGATACAATTCACCATCTATTCCAGCAGTCCTGACATCCCTTTGATAGATTGCTATTGGCAATTCTATCCATAGCAGCTTGCATTTCTCTCTTGCCCCCTCCCCCATTCCCTCTCAATCATTCATTCTGCATATAACATACACAGCCACATATCTATATCACTGAGAAAGGATCAATCATAAATTTCCCGATGCTGCTGAGACATACAATATTTATCACAGGTTATAGAAAAGAAGAAAAGAAAATCTAAGAATATTCCCTTCAGCTGTGTTTCTGTTGTGGAACCAGGAGCATCCCAATTCTACTGTTTTGCTCCTTTGTCAGCTCAGACCAGCACAATCTGTAGGGCAACAAGGCTGATAAAGTTAGGGACCCACTGGCCATTGCAAAGGAAAACAGATCTGGTTATTGGTGATCTTCCTCACTTTATTAAACACAACTCCCATTAGGCAAACTCCCTTCCATTCCTTTAAACCTCTCAATACCTTGTAAATCAAATATTTATCAACTGAGAACCTCTTTTCTAGCTGTCTGATGTTTCAGCTCTGACAAAGTTGGCCACTAGCCAGTTGGTGAAGAAACCTGTGAAAGGAAATCAGCCACAAGAAAAAAGAAAACTCTATTTCATTTTTATTTCACAGGAACAAACTGCCAACAAACCTCCCCCCACTGCCTCCCATTTTTTAACTTGCCCTTGTGAAAATGCTAGCTTGGAATGTGCAGGCCCGGCCACTCATTTAGTCAACAAATATTAAATGGACAGTCACCAGCTTGGTCAATATACCCCTGCACCCGTGCAATGCATGTTAAAAAGTTTCCGAGGCTAAGCCCAGATAGCACCATCAGTAGGATACTGAGTTGCAGCACTGTAGGCCACATGACTGACCGTGGGTTTGGATCCCTGGTCTGGTAGATGAGAAATATGGCAGGTATGTGTGTGCATGCCCAAAATCACAACAAGCTAGAGAACTGGAAGAAGAGGATCATAGCATGACCAGACTGCTACTCCCTCTCTCTGTTGCATGTAGGCCCTGCAGGCACATACATACCCACACTGTACTCTCTATCATGGATTTTTTAAAAATTTAATTTATTTATTCACTTATTTTAATTTGACCAGAGAGAGGCAGAGAAAGAGAGAGAGAGAGGAAGTGAGGAAGCAAGCCACCAGATTCAGGACTTGAACCGTGGTCGGCCATGTGGGAATGTCCAGCACCTTAACCACCACACTACCTGCTGGTCCCATATCATGAATTTTTTTAAAAAGAGAAAATTGCTGAACCACTTTTAAGGTAGGCACCATAATTAATTTGCAACTTGTAGTAGTATGAGGGGACTTCAAAAACATCATGGAAAACCAGAATTAATGTACAAGTTTATTTTGGTGCAAAAAAAATTTTTTTAAACCCACCCATAGTTTTTTTCATAATATTCAGTTCCATGAAATTTCTGAAGACCCCTCATGTGTGCATAAAATAATGTAGTTTACAAAGATGAATCAAGAGAAGTTTGACAAATAGTGTGTTTAAGAAGAATGCATGAAGTTGTTTACAGAAAGTTTGCTGAAGAAGACAAGCTATGAACCCTGACTTAAAAAAGGAGAGTCTCCATATGGATAGTGGGTGGAGGGAGGTGACAGATCTGCATGAAGGCACAACTGGCATATTTCCAGGGAAAGTAATCACACCAACAGAATTTCTCTGTAGATGGACTACATTTAAAATAAGTCAGCACCATTTTCATAACTGTTCTATAACCAAACATATAAATCTGAAAAGTGCTATTAATGAGTACCTACAAAATATCTTCAATCAAAATTAAACATCCATGATCCTGCAGCTGCTGTAGTTACTGATTTTGAAAGGAACATACTCTACATAACGAACACAAATTTAGTTATCCAAGGTCAACGTTCATCCTCTACTTTGTTCTAAACTCTGGAACATATAGAATGACAAATGACAATTTTTTTCAAGTGTGCATGCCCAGGACCCACCAGTGCAGTTTCTGATCAAGTAAATGCATGGATAAAATCAGGGCATCATTGTTTTTCTACAGGTGATTCTAAATTGCACTTGAAGACTATGGCACAAGCCAATGTCTTACAGCAGCAGAGTTCTCGAAATAACAGGCTTCAGCTTATTGCATGAGCATCTGTACTTACTGTTTTGAAAGCTGGTTCTTTAGCTTACCATGCATTTCCATTTTCAGGATCTACATTTCCCTCTCAGAAGGAAGAAAAATAATAACTACTCCACTTTCAGATCCTACAGCTAATAATTTCTGCATGATTGTATTATTCCCTTCCACATAACAGAAATGTCAGAGTTCTGTGTGTACTGAGACTACAACACAACTTACAGAGGTGTAATGGCAGTCACATGATCAATTTTAGGTACGCAGATCCAACCAGTGGTGCAGTAGTAATGCAAGACTCTGTGATGCCGAAGCCACATGGGTGGGTTCAGGGTGTGTATCCCAGGTCTCTTTGTACATACCAGGTACATGCACACATGTCCATGATGATCTGGGCTTGCTGAGGTTGGAGTGGATCATGAGAGCATGGAGACCTTATTTAGGGTCCCCCTCTCTCTCTCCCTCCCTCTCTCCCTCAGAATAAATGAGTAAATGCCTAATAGAGTTTTTCTTTTTTTATTAATTTAGGTAAACATTAGTGCCAGTTTATATCGGTAATTATGGCTGTGTATGGGTGTACATGTGTACTCACCTTTACAGAACTAAAGAAGAAAAGAGAGAAGTTAGCATTTTTGTTCCCTTCTATCCAACGTCTTCACAGTACTAGGAATCTTACTGGGCACACAACAGTAAGCATTGTTATCACCAACCTTGCCTTAAATGTAGGTGAAAATGTAGCAGAAAATGAACAAGTAACAATGCAACATGCTGGGATTCATATAGTAAGTTCTGGGGAGAAAATCAGTACAGGGATATAGGGAAGACAAAGATCCTTCTCAAACAGGAGAGTCAGAGACAAGCTTTTTAGCATGACATTTAACATTCAAGTGCTTAGCTAAGAACTAAAAGGTAAGATGCTGATGGCCATATAAAACATTAGAAAGAAAACATATCAAGTATGTGAGAAAACCTGGGGCTGGAGAGAATTTAACCATCCTGGGCCATCTATAAAAGGATGAAATTGGTCCATATGGTTTCAAATGACAGTTCCTGCACTCTAAAATTCTTTAAAGAACAGACCCAAATGATTAGTTATTAAGGAGGTAGATGAAAAGCATTAAGCAAAGCATTTTATCCCATTTTGATAGATATACTAAAGTTAGAGATGGAAAAGATCTGTTTGTCTAATTCTAATTCCACTGACTGGTTTAATGACCCAGAAATAAGGTTACTCACCCCTTCGTCTTAGTATAACCAGGAACTTCTACTCACAGATCATCTATATGGCATTTCTTGAAAACATTGCTTTAAAAGAGAAAGCTTAATGGACAAAAATGCATAAATGGATAATGTAAAAAGAAGACAGGAATCAATTATTCTCATTAGTCAAGAAGACGGAACAAGAACTAATGGCTTTTAAGCTATAGTAGGGAAAACTTGGGTTAAATAAAGCAGAACCTCACTAATTCCCACTTCAATAATTTTCAAACCTATAATTTCCAGAAAGAAAGCTGGTAGTCATAGCAGTATTTCTGTAAGCATTTAATAGTACAAAGGTAGATGAAGAGCTCTTGCGAATTAGGTTCCATTACTCTTTAAAATCTGCTACAAGGATGTTTGCTAGGTAGAGTCTCATTTCACATTACTAATAAAGTAAAAGTCTTTCATCAAAAGTAATAAGTTAAATTTAAATTTAGCTATGGCAGTCTTTTGTCCTTATAGAAGTTTCTCTTTCAGTTGAGCTCTTACTCTCGAAAATCAATAAATCATCAGGGGGGTTTCCATATAGCAATGTGAATTAAAAATCAGACATCAAAGTATTCTCTTTTCACCAGGAAGGATAAGGTTTATTTCATAAAGTTTTCTAATATATTTATTCTAAATTGATACATACATCACATAGAAAGATGAAAATTGTCCTACAATGTCATCATTTCTGTATATTCAGAATACAAAGAAAGCACTACTAAAAATAAAATAGCATCCCAGAGATAGAAGGAGCACCAGGGAGGCCCAGGCTGTTTGACCTGAGCTCGTCAGCAGGGACCTTTATCCAGCCTGCTGTGAGGCAGGAGGGGCTACTCTGGCTTTCTAGGATTACCACCCAGTTCCTGTAGCCCCAGAGATAGAAGGAACAACAGGGAGGCCCATGTCACTAGACCTGAGCTCATCAGCATGGACTCCCTCTCAACCTGGTGTAGGGGAGGAAGGACTGCTGTGGTCTTTAAGAACCACTACCCAGTTCCCATAGTCATGGAGATAAAAAGTAGGAGCTGCTATTCCATGTGTGCTGATGCCTTTCTACTCCTCACTCATCCAGGAGCAATAGGGAGACCCAAGCCATTCAACCTGAGTCATCAGCAGAGACACCCCACCCCCTGCACAGCTGCTGTGGGGAAGGGGAGGCTTCTCCAGCCATGTAGCTACCACCTTACATCCTACCTGTCCAGCTCAACCTCCAACCACACTGGGAGCAAAAAGGTTTGGGTACGCAGGTACCAAATAGCTGAAGACAGGAGACTTGAGGAATTCTCTCTCCCCACAACCTCCCAGCAGTATAAAAGGAGAGAAATTCCTCTCTGAAAACCTGAACCCCAAACTCTTACTGTGAACTCCATACTCCCACCTACCATAGGGGAGGGAAACTGGCACAGAGATAACACACACTATAGGGAAGTGTGTGAACACACAGCTACAGAAACATACTCCAAAGAAATAGGAAGTATATCACCAGATGATTAAAAATCAAAGCAGAGCCCCAAGATAAAAGGAAAAACCAAGAATAACCTCCTTCCTAAAGAAAGTAATATCTCCTCATTAACAATGGATAAAATACAAGAGATCACAGAAAAGTCAGAAAAAAGAATGCAGAATATTCATTATAACAAAACAGTAAAATTTTTAATAAAAAAAATAAACATACAAGTAGACAACCAATTCTAGGAGATGAGAAAATACTTTCATGTCTTGAAACTCCATAAGGAAATAAACACACTGAAAATGAATCAAACAGAACTTCTGGAGATAAAGAATATGATGCAGGAAATCAAAATCATCAAAAATATTAACAGCAGATTAGACCACACCAAAGAGTTTCAGCGCTTGAAGATAAAAACCTCCAATTTAATCTAAGCAACCTAAAAGAAAATAAGAATAAACTTTAAAAATCAGGACAACATATGGGAAATCCTAGACACCATTAAATGGCCAAAGAGCTGCATAATAGGTATTCCAGAAGGTGAAGAGACAGATAAAGGCATAGAAAATCTCTTTCATAGTATATTAGGTGAAAACTTTCCAATGTAGACAGGCATGCAGACATACAAATCTAGGTAATACAAAGGACATCGAATAGATATAACATAAAAAGATCATCTCCAATATATATTATAGCCAAACTGGTAAAATAAGACAAAGATAATATTCTAAAAATGGCAAGAGAAATATCAAGTTACTGACAAAGGTTATCCCATTAGACTAACATCAGCCGTCTCAACCAAAACAATGCAGGCAAGGAAAGAATGTGAAGATACATTTAAAATTCTTAAGAAAAACAATTTCAGCCAAGAGTACTAAACCCAACAAAATTATCCATCAAATGGTAAGGAGAAGTAAAATCTTTCACAGATAAACAAATGCTGAAAAAATTTACCAAAACTAAACCAATATTTTGGAAAAATACTTGACAGAATACTACACTAGGAAATTTTAAAGAAGATAAATAGAAGTAAGAGAATATAAAACATCTAGGACAGGGGCGGGCAGGTGGTGTGGTGGTTAAGGGCACTGGATTCCCACATAGCTGACTGTAGTTCAAGTCCCAGACCTGATGGCTTACTTTCTCTCTCTCTCTCTCTCTCTCTCTCTCCCCCTCTCATTCTTCCTTTCTCTCTCTGTCTCTCTGGTCAAATTACAATAAATAAATAAATAAAGTTAAGTAAAGTAATTCTTTTAAAAAAAACAAGGACAAAATAACTATAGGTATAGATAATATCATTGAATGTTGGGAGTAAAATTCCCAACTAAAAGGCTAAAAATGCAGATTCAACCATTTTTCTCACAAGCAGGTAATAAGTACAAATTCACCACTAATTAGATAGACAGTTGTCTCCACAGGTTTTAATTTATTTTCTTATTATAACCATTATTCATTGTATAAAACTGGATAACAGAAGAAAAGTCCAAAATGCTACAAGTATCTGGGATTAATTAATTAATCTATTTTTAAATTGTTATTTTTTTATTTTTAAAAATTGTTTAAATTAATTTACATTCATTCACTGAGTATTGTCACAGCATACAAAATGTGATTTCCCATCCAGAACATGCTGCATAGTAGCTTAATCATACATGTTCTTGTCAATAAATTTCCATTTCTAGTTTCATGTATATATATATATATGTATGTATATATATAATATACACACACATACATATATACATACACACACACACACACACACACACACACACACACACACACACATATATATTTCTCCCCCT
>NW_006204563.1:2686819-2723470 GCF_000334495.1 Tupaia belangeri chinensis
AGGTTTGGAAAGTTTTCTTGCAGGATTTCATGGAATAGATTGTCAATGCCCTTATGGGTCTCTTCCCATTCTTGGATACTATTTACCTGGATGTTTGGATGTTTGATGGTATCTAGTATTGTCATTTTCGGGGGCAATTTTCTCAGTCTTCATAGTGGATCTTTCTAGGCCAGCGATTCTATCTTCTACATCTGAGATTCAATTTTCGGTATTATCTAGTCTGCTTTTAACACTTTCAAGGGAAGTTTTGACTTCCTTTATTATCGTCTTGATCTCTAACAGGTCCATTTGATTCTTTTTTATAGTGTGAACTTCCTCTTTTAGATCTTGCAAGAATTTCCTCACCTCCTGAAGCTCATCAGCTCCTTTCCTCTGCCTCTTCGACAGTTCATTGTCTCTCTTCTCTTCAATCTCTTTGAGCTTTTTAACCATGAAAACTATAAATTTTTTATCTGACATTTCCATGAATTTCATCTTACTGTCTGAGGATGAATAAGAGTTATTATTTTTCCTTGGGGGAGAGGTATTTTCTTGTTTTTCCATATTTCTTGTGAACCTGCTGTGATTTCTAGTCATCTGATGGATGGTGTGTTTCTTCTAATTCTTCAAGTTCAGGCTGAGTGTTCAGAGGCTTGCAGGAGGAGGAGATCTGCAATCTCTCTTCTGTTCTATTCTCACTATTTGTGCATCAGAATCAGTGGGAATAGAGGAATATTCTGACCCTAATTGTATTCAGATATTTAGATCCTGTTCACTTGGACCTGCCTAGACATTTACTATGCAGGAGCTGAGAAGCCAATGAGTAAAGATAAAGAAAAAGAAAAGAATTAGAGAAAAGAAAGAAAATATAAAAGAAAAAGAAAAAAGGTTAATTTTAAAAACTATAGATTTTAGGACCAGCAATTAGCATAATGGCTATGTCGCTGAACTCCCATGTAGTCTACCACAGTTTGAGTCCCGGACCCAGTGGCTTAAGCTCATGCTGGGCCTATGAGCATGCATGCCCAGAGGAGAATGGAGGAGAAGGGGTTGTGGCATGTCTATCCCGCCTGGGGGGTGGTTTCTCGCTTTCTATCTCTCTGTCTCTCTGGCCAGGGCACATATTCTATAGCAAAAAACTTCCAAAAATATCTATAGATTTAACTTTAAAAAGCAAAAATCGAAAAGCAATATTTCACAGCTGAAGTTCAGGATCCATGTAGAGACTGGCCTAGGTTTGTGCCTTTCCTAAACAGAAAGAGGCCCAGGAGCCCAGAGAATACTTCCCCTTAAAAAAAAAAAAAAAAAAAACTAAAAGACTCAGGGAGACACAGAGAGACAGAGAGAAATGGAGAGAAAGAGACAGGTAACACTACTCACTAAAAATAAGTGAGGAAGAAGTCTCAGACGTGGATCCTGAACTTCAGCTGTGAAATATTGCTTTCAGGAACTTAAAATGAAGATTTTCTGCTGAGATGAATTTAAAGAAAACTAAAATCAAGAACTTTGTAAAGCTTATGAGTCACCAAATCACAGATTTTACCATGTCTTCACTTTTACACAACTCCTTCCAATTTGTTTTGTGTTTGCTTTTTAGAGGACTTCTTCCTGCACAGTATAGAACTATGGTCTGTCTTATAAGAACTCACAGTGAGTGAGCATAAGTTTTTTTTCTCTCTCTTCCTAACGAGCTATCGTCATGTACAGTTTTACCTATCTCTAACTGAACCAATGATGGATACCACAGATCTTTTAAGATTATGAATGCCCATTTCCCACAGCCCCCTGTATGGAAATGACAAATTATTCTTTATTGGCTATGTTAAGATTATCTTTGTTTTCACCAATCTATCCACATTAATGTAAGAGAATTTTTGTTGTCCAATTTTTAATCAATTTGTTTTTCTTTAGAGTTGTATTTCACAGTAAACAACATCGTAGACAATTCCTGAATAAACAGTGGAGCAGGGTTCAACTGTTCATAATATAATGCTAAATGTTGAAGGTGGTGAATATGTTAATACCCTCAATTTGTTTATCATACATCATATACATGCTTTTTAAAGAGCATTCTGTGTCCTATAGAGGTGTGTAATGAATAGATGTAAATCATAAATTATACTAATTATTAAATAAATAAAAATATTAACCTGTTTCCTGGCTTTAAGTCCTAAGCAAAGTTCTCTTAATATTTTTTTATTTTTATTTATTAAAGCTAAAACTGCTTTTCTTGAAATTAAAAATACATTTTTTAAAAATACCTATTTAATGACCACAGTAAGCTATATAGCTTCAGCTAGGTGCTACTTTATAGTATATTCATTCTATTCACAGAATTTCATGCCTAAAGTAAACATGTGTTCATGGATACATATATATCAGCTGAACTTCTTATTGAAAGTATTTAGATTAAGGTATTTTGTGAATCAATAAAATGTGGAAAAAAATTAAAAAGGAATGGAAAGCAACTGCTGATACCAAGGACAGTGTGGGAGGAGGGTGGGAAATGGCAGAGGGTGAAAAATAGGGGGAAAATAAATATATATACAAGAAACAAGAAATGGAAAATTATTTGATAATAACATGTATGATTAAGCCACTATACAGTGCATTCTGGATGAGAAATCATATTTAGTATGTTATGATAATGTTCAGTGAAACAATGTAAAATAAATAAATAATTTTTTTAATAAAAAAATAGTGATGCCATGTATATTTTAGCATTTAAGAGGTTGGCCATTTGTCTTTTTCATCTTAAAAAGTTGATTAGTATCCTTAGTCATAGGATTATTCAACACTGAATTGATGAAACTGTTTAAGATTTTTTTTCTCATGATGGAAATCATGTATGCATGCATGACAGAGAGAAAGAAACAAAGAGTAAGAAGCACCCTTAAAAGGGTTTCATCATGCCACAATTCCTTTTCCACAGTCTCCAGCTCCTCAGGGTTTTGGGCACATGCATGTGGGCCCAGAGAGTTTTCAAGCCAACCGGAGTATCTGAACTCGTGGTCAGCCACATGACTTCCAGCACTGCAGTTCAGTTTGATACTGACTGTGCCATCAGTCGGGGCCTGAATCAATGGATCTTTTTTTTTTTCTTTTTCTTTTTTAATTTGCATACACTTGTCAGGGAGAGGCAAAAAAAAGGAGGGAAAGTGAGAAATTATCCCCCATAGGGCCTGGTCATGTTGCAGACCCTTCCCCATCCTTCCTGCCATCTGGCATTCACAAATGCACACATGTCCAGTATATTTCTCAAGCCACCAGATCTGAGACTAAACTGTGTCATTTGCCATCTGGGGCCTAGTCACCTAACTGAAACTCCACAAGCCAGCCCAATCAGTAGATTTTAGTCTTCCACCACTCACTGATGGGCTACAAACACTTCCCCCATAGATATATTAGCACTGTGGTCCACATGTAAACTATGTCCATGTTAAACTGTAGATATAGACTGTTGTATTTCAGGTAATGTCTTACAAAATAAAATATTATACAAACAGTGCTACACTTTGCTGGGAATAGAAAAGTAAAAGGAATAGCAAAATAGCCAAATAAGTAATGCCAAATAAATAGTACTACTAATATCGGCCAACATTTTCTGAGCAACCACTGCATGTCAGATGCTCTTAGAAAACTTTATTACTTCTTTTAATCTTAATAATAGCTCTCTAGGGAGTTATTATCTTTCTCATTTTCAAGACCAGGAAATAGGCTAATAAAGATTAGGTAACTTTCCCAATTTCAGATAGTAAGTGGTAGAACTGGGATTTGAACCCAGGTAGTCTCACCCCAAAGCCTACTTCCTTAACTAATACACCATAATCCAAGTTATTAGCACATTAGTAAGATAATTTTTTGTGATATTAAAACACTCATTTTTTCTCATCTTTGATTATCCCTAATTCAAAAACACTTAAAGCTCCCATATCTAAAATCATGTCTAGAAAACTCAAATCACAGAATTCCTTTAAAACTAAAAAGGTCATACTCCATTTTTCATCATGACATGGCAACAAGGTTCGTGCCCTAAGGTAAAGGCCTATTTGACACAGAGGGTAGAAAACTGGTCCATCCCTTTTAGCCCAAGAGATCACAGACAGAAGATGAAAGACATAGAAAAGGAAGGGAGATAGCAGAGGCCTTCATTATTATTTTCTACCCTTATCCCTACCCCAGGACAACCTTGTAGAAGTAGAAAAGATCAGTTGCAGGAAAAGTTGTAGAAATGTGCAATTGGATATAGAAGCGTTAAAGAGCATTGAGCTTTTACTCTGCCTCCTATCTGTGACTCTGAAATTGCTTTATGAATTGTTCCTTTTCCAGGAGTGGCTAAAGTAATATTATCTTAAGGACTTATCATGCTTAGACAGAGATAATCCAGAATTCAGTTCCCTGAGAGCTCTCAGTCCCTGCTGGTGAGGATAGGATTGAGAAATTGTACTATAAATTTCCCACATGCTTCCCAAGGAAAACTGTAAAATTAGTTGAGAATTGACCAAGCAGAGAGTGGATCATGGGTACACCAACATCACACTTCAGCAGTAGACCTTATGAGAAGAAGAATAGGGCAAGCCGTACTTCAGCAATTCATCCTAGAAGCAACTTAGAACAAATACCCTTCAGCAGATATCAGCAGAAAACAGTGACCCATGATCAAGTAAGTTATTACCTTCCTCCAAGTAAATCAATACCCTCATTCATGCACCTCCATGACATCTTAAAGAAAGATCACTGTACGTGGCTTGAATTGTGTCCCCCCCCAAAAAAAGATATGTTGGGTTTCTAACTCCCACTACCTTGGAATGTTACCTTATTTGAAAAGTAGGTCACTATGGGCACTAATTAAGGTGAGGTCATACTGGAGTGGAGTAAGTGTCCTTAGAAGTGATGGTGTCCTTATAAGAAGACGGTCATGTGAAGATAGACATACTGAGAGAACCACATGCATGACAAAGGTAGAAATTATAGCTCTGCAGCTACAAGCCAAGGACCAGAAAAGGTTGCTAGCAGACCACAAGAAGTTAGGAAGAAGCAAGGATTTGCTGGGAGTTTCAAATGGAGTGTCACCCTGCCAACACCTTAATTTCAGACTTCCAGCTTCCAAATATATGAAATTATAAATTTCACTGTCTTAAGCGAACCAGTTTGCAGTACTTTGTTACAGCAGCTCTTAAAAAACTAAAATAGCGGGCATGGAGATGAAATGCAAAATTCATTTTAGGAGTCATCTACATAGAGGCAAATTTGCGTAAAAAGAGTATTTAAACACTAGACAGATACAGCTGTATTTTTTTCTTCCAACTACCCAGTGGGTGAAAGCTTATAAAGATCAGATTACTATTTATGAATAGTAATTAAGAATCTATATTTTCTTTGAGCCTCTATTTATAGTTTGAGTATATTTATGATGTCATATTGTGAGGTCATTAAAATTGTCAGAAATTTGCCTTATACGTAAATAAGAAAACATGATCAGAATAATAAATAGTCCTATTTATATCACAGAATGGCAGTAAGTGAATACTGTGATAACAATGAGCATTCTTCTCAGTTTCACAATTTGTTTATTTTTAAAATGCCTTGTGCTTTAATTCCTTCACGTATATTGCCAGAAATCGTGAGATTACAAAGGGTGTTGACACACAGATGTTCGAGAGCCTCTGCTCATTATTCTCTCCTTCAGACACATCGTCAACCAGACTCCTTTACTAAGTACACACTATGAAGTCAAAAACATAAAAGTCTCTCCTCAAGAAATAGATAAATAATGGACTATAAGAAAGTGTGTTAATTACTAAGCAAGAAATTCTTTTTTAAATAACTTCCTCAAACTATATTAAAATGTGAGAGTAGAGAAAAGAGACAGGAAGCATAATGAATCCATATAGAGCCACAGGGTCTCAGAAGGTTCCCTATCTAACAAGGTATAATAATAGCAAAGGCCCAAAGGGACCATGTGGATGGGAGATAGGCAAGTTTTCTAAGGATGCTGTAACAAAATACCATAAATTAGGTGGCTCAAAGTAATAAAAACTTATTCTCTCACAGTTTTGGAGAAGTTCCAAACCAAGGTGTCGGCAGTGCCATGTACTCTCTGAAGGCTCTTGGGAGGGTTCTCTGCCATGCCTCTCCCTCCTGCCTTCTGGTTGCTGCTGGCAGTCCTCAGCATCCTTTGTCTTGTAGATACATCATTCCAATCTCTACCTCCATCATCATGTGGCCTTCCCTATTTCTCTTCTTTCCTTCAGAGTGCTTCCTCATTATAAAGACACTAGTCGTTGGATCTGGATCCCACCCTATTCCAGTGTGACCTCATTTGTAAAACCCTATTCCAGATAAGGTCACATTCAAGGTAGCAGGGAATAAGACTTGAACATATCTTCTTGGGGTACACAATTCAACCTACAACATAGGGGTGGATGTTTAGTAGATAGAGGCTTTGAGAGACAACATCACAGATCCTATGTTCCCTGTCCCAGAAGGTTCCCCAACCCAAACTCTAGCACCATGCAAGGCCCTGAAACAGCTTCACCTCCAGAGGAAGGAGATTAAGCCTTACATAGACTGACATTAAGTGAATGTGGTTTTAAAACATAAATTGAGGAGTAGCATAATATACATTTTGCTACTTTATAATATACATTATACATTTTGCTTTTTTAGGTTGTAGATTTAGAAACATTGCAATGCCTTTGAGGAGGTGTGTGCAAAATATTTCCGGAGCACAATGAAGAACAGGGAAATCAGGCTGAAGGAGGTTAAATTTTCACTTAACACCTTTACAATACAACCAAGTCCCAACACATGAATTTTGGGGAGAATCTGAACTATTGCAGAATCTCTTAATATTTAGCAGCCATTTATGAAATTAATACTGTGTATAGAAAAAACTGATATAACTTGATTATTTGGCCATATGCATCATCTACTTAATAAAAACTTTATTATGAAGTTTAAAATTATATCTTGAGCTGGCTCCATGGTGCAGTGGTAATGCACACTGCTCAAGAGAAGCTGGAACCAGAATCAGAAGCAGTGACACTGAACTAAACCCGATAGGAAGAGTAAGAATTAAATATACAGCAACAAAGGATCAGAAAAAAGCATAGGTCTTCTAGGCAGATTGAACAACATAAGTTTAGGCAGAGGCTAGAAAGAGTATTCAGGGCACTGAGATTCTTTTAGCATGACTGATGTAACAACTATATAAGGGAAAATAGGGGAAGAGGTTGGATAGTGGACTGAGGAGTTCATGCACATGTGAGAAGGATGGTTTCAGTAGCTAAATGAAGTAGAGTGTGAGAAAAGATCTACTGAAGACATAGACTAGTCAAGAGATGAGTGCAATAAAGCTCACCAAGACTTTGGAGACTTGAATGAAGGCAGCAGTAAAAGCAATGGAAAAAAAATAGACCTCATCAGAGGAGTTGTGAATGTGTCCAAGTTTCTCAGGTGGATGACAGAGAAAAAAGTTTTCAAGCATTTCTGCCTGTAATCCACATTAAGAACCATTTTACATGGGGAACCAGCAGTTAGCGTAATGGCTATGTCGCTGGACTCCCACGTAGTCGACCGTGGTTCGCATCCCAGACCCGGTGGCTTAAAACCCACGTCGGGCGCATGTGCGTGCGTGCCCAAGATCCCGAGAGGAGAATGGAGGTGAAGGGATTGCGGCATGGCCATCCCCTCTGGGGGGGTGATTTCTTGCTTTCTGTCTCTCTGTCTCTCTCTGTCTGTCTAGCAAGCGCATGCGCCCTATAGTGAAAAAACTCTCAAAAAAAAAAAGAACCATCTTACATGGAGATCCAGTGTACACACGTGCACCCACCACAAATATACATACATACTCACAATATTTAGCCTTACTACATGCAATGCCCTCTCATATTTTTTATTGTTTTTGTTTTTCAATGCTAATCACAACCCACTACCATGATTTTTCCAATCCACTAATGGGTCTCAATTTAGAAGGTACTTAAGGGGTGCCAGCAGGTGTCGTGGTGGTTAAGACACTGGACTCCCCATGACTGACCATGGTTTGAGTCCCTGACCCTGCAGCTTGAAAATCATGCTGGGAATGTGTATGTTGCATGCCCAGAATCCCAAGAGGAGAAGAGATTATGGCATGGCCACCCTTCCTGGCAGCTGAACTCTCACTTTCCCTCTCTGTCTTTCTCCAATGAGCACACATGCCCTATGGCAAATACCTTTTAAAAAAAGAAAAGAAAGAAAGAAAGAGAAGAAAAGGAAAAAAAAAGAAAAGAAAAGAGAGAAGAAAAGAAGAGAAAAGAAAAAAAAAGAAAAGAAGAGAAAAGAAAAGAAAAAAGAAAAGAGAAGAGAGAGAAACACTGAGTGGATGATGATGCTGTCACAGAGAACTAAATGTCAGAGCAGGTGAAGTGACAGGAAGAGAAAAGACAAAGAATTTAGTTTTAGACTTACTTTTGATGTACTGAGACTAATGCTTGTCTAGGCTGCTTTTGTTCAAACTATACAACTGGCTGAAGATCATAGTGCCCTTTTGCTCTAAGAGGACCTTCCTAAGAATGTCTCTGATGACAGACATGCTGAATCCACAATAGGCAGCTGCATACTTCTCACCTCCACATCCAGGTCCTGCTTTCTTCTGTGCTCCTGTTGCCCCACAAGAGGAGGAGGTAATTTTCCCTGACCCAGTACATGTTTAGGAAGTGTCTGGCAAAAAATGATGTCAATAAAGGAACACATACAAAGTTAATAACTAAACTTCAGGAAGGATAGGCACCTACATATTTTGAATTTGTTGAAATTTCAGGGGCACATGTGACAAAGAGGAATGCTGGAAACGTATTTTTTTTCATAATGGAGAACATACATACACATGTGAGAAGGGGGGTTTGTCCACACTGCAATCTCCTTCCTCCAGCTCATTAGATTTGGGGCATTCACACATGTATTAGACATGTTTTGGGAGAAACAGGTCAGGGATTTGAACCACAGTAACCACATGGGTTCCAGCTTCTCTTGAGCCTTGCATTACTGCTGTACCATGGAACCAGCTCAAGATATAATTTTAAACTTCATAATAATGTTTTTGTTAGGTGGATGATGCATATGGACAAATAATCAAGTATATATCGGTTATTTTTGAAGTGTATTTCTATACGCGATATTATTTTCACAAATGACTGCTAAGTATTACGAGATATTGCAATAGTTTAACTCCCCAAAATTCATGTGTTAGAATGTGGTTGTATTATAAAGGTGTTAAGTGAAAATTTAGCCTCCTCATATTGCCTCAAAGTGGGGGCTTTGGGTGTGATAAGCTCATTAGCACAGGACCCCTGTGATTGAGTTTTTGGTGGATTTCCTTTTTTTTTTTTTAGATGTTTTTTTATAGGGTGCCTGCACTTGCCAAATAGACAGAGAGAGAGAGAGACAGAAAGTGAGAAATCACCCCCCAGGGGGGATGGTCACACCGCAATCACTTTTTGTCCATTCTCCTCTCGGGATCTTGGGCACGCACACACACGTGCCCAGCGTGTCCGGGATGCCAACCATGGTCGACCACATGGCAGTCCAGCGACATAGCCATTACGCTAACTGCTGGTCCCAGAGTTCTGGTGGATTTCTCAGAAGAGAACAGAGCTCAGAAGAGGCAAAAACTTATAGACAGTCTCTCTGCTCAAGATTCTGACTTCTGCCATTTTTTGATGCCGTTGGACCTTCCACATGGCCAGAATTGTGAGTCAAATAAGTCCCTGTTCTCTTAAACTTACTCAGTCTCAAGTATTTCTATAAGCAACACAAAAACAGACAAAGAAAGAATTCAGTGAATATTCTGCAGCTCAAACTTTGCACACATAGGCGCACATACATATGCACACATACATGTACGCACACACACACCTCTATTTTTTTCCATCTTTTAAGCATACATGTCTCTATCTCTCTAATTCTCATACATTCTGGTTTGCAGATCTCCTTGCACGTAAATCTCTGTACAATCCTGTATTCTGGAAGATTCCCTGTTTGCCACCAACCAGCATTAATTGAGCCAATCTATCTCAGAGTATAGTTTATAAAGATGACTCAAATTTTATCAACATGGCTCAGAACAGCAGAAAGTTTCAGTTTCAACTCCAGCTAGGCACCATGTGTGTTAGTGGTAAATTTTATTTTTGGTCAGGTTTTTGACATAAGGTGTGTGTGCTTGTGGAGAGATTGAGAGAGAGAGAGAAAGGGCAAGTGAGAAGTCATGGGAGCTGGCCATGCTGCAACCCCTTCTCCTCATTTCCCTCTCAGGACTTTGGGCGCACATGCACAAGTGCCCAGCATGATTTTTAAGTCACTGGGCCCAGGACTCAAAACTGCTTTCAGCCATGTGGGAGTCCAATGCCTTAACTACCATCCCATCTGCTGGTGTCACATGGTAAATGTCTTATATTTTTTTTTTTTGCTTTTTTGTTTCCTTTTTGCCATTAATACCGCAAGAACTTGATGTCCCTTCCACATCCCTGCCCTAGATCTACTTCTTGCCTTATGTACCACTGCCCCAGGAAGTCTCGTTTACTTTCACAATGTCAGCTACTATCTGTGCCGACATGAGCTATGTCTATCTTCAGCCTATACCTTTTTTCTGAGCTCCAGGACTACTTCAAAGCCCATTTTTAGTTAATCTCCATGTATGTAGTTCAATTTGAACAGGTCCCAATAAAATTTACTTTTTCGTATCCCTCCCCTACCATGGTCCATCTCTCGTATTTCTAATCTTAGAGTACATTAAAATAAAGGAGAAATGAAAATAACCATTTCTCAATGGCAAACCATAGGAATCACTGTGCAAATGTGCCCCACCACACTTACTGGGAAATCTTGTGGAGTGATAAATTCAGCTTGATCCCCTTTTTCTACCTCCTTTCTTTTTCCTCCCTTACTCTGTGATTTCTAGCAAGTTGGTAGAGTCAAATGAAAATCTGCCCAAAAGGTAGGCTTCACTTATGACTTCAGATGCTCTTAGCTCAAAGATGAAGGAAAAAAAGGGGAGAGAGGGCAAGGGGAATGGAGGAGGAAAAGGGGGGGGGAGGAGAGAGGAGAGAAGGAAAAAAGGAGGAGAAAGAGATGGACAAAAAGAAAGGATCTCCTCGACCCAGGAAAATCAGATCTCAGTGTGTTCATCTGAAAACTGGGTGCTCATTTTAAGCATCCTTGTTTTCCACAAAACACCTTCCAGGCAGCCACTCAAGGAAAGCTGTTGTTTGAAAGTCACAGTCTGGTCAGATAAGGTGCACCCAGCTTGTTCACTGGTCTCCAGGCTTTGTCCATCTATCTCTTTTCACTAAACCTGGTTGTCATAAGAAATTACAGAAGAACTCTCAAAACCTGATGAGTTACTTTGTTGGGACTTCAGTATTCTGTCAAATCCTAGGCTACTCAGCAGTTAGGCCAACCAGAAGAGTTTAGAACTCCAGTTTAAAAGTAGAGGTTTCAGGACCAGCAGTTAGCATAATGGCTATGTCGCTGGACTCCCATGTAGTCGACCGCAGTTCAAGTCCTGGGCCCGGTGGGTTAAACTCATGCTGGGCACGTGTGCATGCATGCCCAAGATCCGAAGAGGAGAATGGAGGAGAAGATATTGTGGCATGGCCATCCCCCCTGAGGGTTGATTTCTCACTTTCTGTCTCTCTGTCTCTCTGGTGAGCGCATGTGCCCTATAGCAAAAACCTCTCCGAAGAAAAAAAAAAAAAAAGTACAGGTTTATGCCTTATCTTTTTAGCAAGGCAAAAAGCAATTAATTTTCTTCATCCAAAGAAGCTATCAGCTCAGAAAAACATAAAGTCCTTTTTAAAGTTATAACTGCGTAATCTGAAAACAATATATTAATTCTAAATATCCAGTAGTCATTGGAATAGGCAAAGGAAGTTTCAGACTACATGATTTCACTTTCTACAATTTAAGATGCCTGATGCAATACTTGACACATATCAGGTGCTCAATAATTGCTCCTGGCCTTCTCTCCCTTCCTTCCCTTCCCTCGCCATCCCCTGCTTCCTTCCTTTCCTTGTCTCTACCACCTTACTGTACGTGACTAATGGCATAGGAAATAGGCCGATGAGTGACTTGTGAACTCAATTACTTCACTGCAGCTTGGTAATTAAGACAAGAAATTCTATTCAAGACATGGATACTTAGATGTCTTCAAACTCTTTTCAAAGACATGTTGGAAGGCTAATGGGAAGGGCATGGTTGTCTGGCCAAGTACCCTTTTATGCATCCTTTAGAACAAAATATTTCTATTTCCTTTTTTTGGAGAGGTTTTTGCTATAGGGCATGTGCACTTGCCAAAAAGACAGAGACAGAAAGACAGAAAGGGAGAAATCATCCCCCAGAGTGGATGGCCATGCTGCAAACCCTTCTTCTTCATTCTCCTCTCAGGATCTTGGGCATGCACACATACATGCCCTGCGTGAGTTTAAACCACCAGGTCCAGGACTCAAACCGTGGTCTGCTACATGGGAGTTCAGCGACATAACCATCCACTAACTGTTGGTTCCAAAATATTTCTATTTCTCATGCAGGTGCCACTCCTGAAATAGGAAGTCTCTAAATTTCTGTTTTTCCTTCAGTAGACAGAGTGTAACCAACCCTGTGAAATGAGAGAAATGATTAAATGCTAAACAACTCAAGCACAATTTGAAGTGGGAGGAACTTCATCTCACCATTTAGCCCTCCGGTGACAGAGCATCCTACTCCTTGGAGTCCATCCTGCACTCTTTGTTCTGCAGAAAGTGACAACTATGTTCTGTTATTTTTTTAAAAGCACTGCCTAGCAGCAGTAGAAAGCTTTGGTGTTTCAACAGGGTTACAACTAGGATTTTCCACCTCCAGACCTCATGACTCCACAAAGCAAGTACCACAGTTGTCTTCTCTTTATGAGCAGATAAATCAAAGCTCAGAACTTGCTCAAAGGTATATGGCCATAAAGTGAAAGATGATGTAAAGTGGCCCTCCTGAGACTGGGGCATGAAAGGAGCTCTGTTGGGGAGTGGCTCTGTTGAACTATAGGAGAAAGAATGAGACATGATTCCAAGATGAACATTCTGTTCTCATAACAGCTGGGCATTCCTAGATGACCTGCACAGCATGAATACAGTGAACTTAAAACAATTTAAAAATTAGAAAAGTTTGTGTGTATATATATATATATATATATATATACATACAAGGGAATAGTATTCAGCTGTTAAAAATGACAAAAACCAGCCATTCAAGGTTAAACCGACAAACATAGAAGACATTATGTTAAGTGAAATAAGCCAGGCACAGGAAAAGAAGTACCACATTTTTTTCCTCATACGTGGAAACAAATTAAAAAATGACCTCATAGAAGCAGAGCTGAAGAATGATTACTAGCGGCTGGGATGGATGAAAGTGTTGGGGGATGGAGGGATGTTTATTAAGAGAAGCAAAACTATAGATAGGAGAAAAAAGACCTAGTGCTATAAAATACACTAGGGAGAATGTGGTTAACAACTTACTGTGTATCTCGGAGTAACTAAATAGATTTCAAGAGGCCAGCAGGTGCCACACGGTAGTTAAGGCGCTAGACTCCTACATGGCCAATCGTGGTTCGAGTCCTGGACCTGGTGACTTGCTTTTTTACTTTCCCTTGCTTTCTCTCTCTCTCTCCCTCTCTCTCTCTCTAGTCAAATTAGAAATAAAAATAATAATTAAATTAAATAATTAATTCTTTAAGGGAAAAAAAGAAAAAATTTCAAATGCTCCCAGTACAAAGTAATGACAATTAATTGAGATGATGAGTATACTAACTACCCTGATTTAATCACTATATATTGCATTCATGTACTGAAATATCTCATTATTCCACCCCGTAAATATAGACAATTATCATAAGTCAAGAAAAATTAAAATTATGAAAATGTTTAATTTCTCCAAAAAGAATAGTTTGGCCAATGAGTAAAGCTGGATTCTTAGACTTGTGTCACTTAAATGTCTTCTCATACTTTTTCTGAGACTTGAGCTCAAACTCTAATTGAGGAAGTTAATGGAATAGATAAAATAAATTCAGTGGCTATTCAAAATGAAGTAACTCACACATACCCTACCTCTTCTCAATTTCAACAATCTAGATTTGGTCGTTGGTATCTTGCAAGCTCATAAATACTGACGCATAAATGTTCAAATTAGATTTTAAATTATTCAAATAATGACAGAAAATTACTAGAAAGCAGGTTGTTTCCATTTGCAACCTTGGAGCTGAGGGAACATGCGTAACCTCTATCCATATATAAATTGATATTTCTCACACAGTTCCTATTGGTGATAGCAGGCTGTCACCAGGCTGTCACCCACAGCATGTGGTTAAAAAATGGAAGGAAAAAGAGCAAAAGGATGGAAAAAAGAAAGGAAGGAGGGAAAGGAGGACAAAAGGGAGAGCAGAAGGAAGGGAAAAAAGGAAGTGGGGAAGGAAAGAGGGAAAGACGAAGGGAGGATGAGAAGAAAGAAATTTTCAATCTTTATCTAAATACTCAGTATTGAATAAGTCATTCTGAGAACTAGATAGCAGAGTCAAATTGCCTTTTGAGTCATGAAGTAAATTATCAGCCTAGTACAGACTCAGGCTAAGACAGATACAGCATTTAACTTCACGGGTGGCTATAATTTCTGGATTTGTGAAAGAGTGATTCCTGCTTAGTATGTTCCAAAAAGGACATGAAGTTTCTTAAAGGCCCTGTATAAATCAATTCACCATCATACTGAGGTAGTGTGACTGACTCCAAAATGTCTGCGTTTCATTTTCTCCCTGTTAGAGATGAAACCACTGACATTCATTTTTTATGGACATTTCCAGCTAAAGACTTTTTTTGGTAAGTTAAATTTTGAAGAGCATGAAAGAGAAATTATTCTGATTTATGATGACTTCCAATCAGGACCAATTAAGAGCTGGACCTGGTGACTTGCTTTTTTACTTTCCCTTGCTTTCTCTCTCTCTCTCCCTCTCTCTCTCTCTAGTCAAATTAGAAATAAAAATAATAATTAAATTAAATAATTAATTCTTTAAGGGAAAAAAAGAAAAAATTTCAAATGCTCCCAGTACAAAGTAATGACAATTAATTGAGATGATGAGTATACTAACTACCCTGATTTAATCACTATATATTGCATTCATGTACTGAAATATCTCATTATTCCACCCCGTAAATATAGACAATTATCATAAGTCAAGAAAAATTAAAATTATGAAAATGTTTAATTTCTCCAAAAAGAATAGTTTGGCCAATGAGTAAAGCTGGATTCTTAGACTTGTGTCACTTAAATGTCTTCTCATACTTTTTCTGAGACTTGAGCTCAAACTCTAATTGAGGAAGTTAATGGAATAGATAAAATAAATTCAGTGGCTATTCAAAATGAAGTAACTCACACATACCCTACCTCTTCTCAATTTCAACAATCTAGATTTGGTCGTTGGTATCTTGCAAGCTCATAAATACTGACGCATAAATGTTCAAATTAGATTTTAAATTATTCAAATAATGACAGAAAATTACTAGAAAGCAGGTTGTTTCCATTTGCAACCTTGGAGCTGAGGGAACATGCGTAACCTCTATCCATATATAAATTGATATTTCTCACACAGTTCCTATTGGTGATAGCAGGCTGTCACCAGGCTGTCACCCACAGCATGTGGTTAAAAAATGGAAGGAAAAAGAGCAAAAGGATGGAAAAAAGAAAGGAAGGAGGGAAAGGAGGGCAAAAGGGAGAGCAGAAGGAAGGGAAAAAAGGAAGTGGGGAAGGAAAGAGGGAAAGACGAAGGGAGGATGAGAAGAAAGAAATTTTCAATCTTTATCTAAATACTCAGTATTGAATAAGTCATTCTGAGAACTAGATAGCAGAGTCAAATTGCCTTTTGAGTCATGAAGTAAATTATCAGCCTAGTACAGACTCAGGCTAAGACAGATACAGCATTTAACTTCACGGGTGGCTATAATTTCTGGATTTGTGAAAGAGTGATTCCTGCTTAGTATGTTCCAAAAAGGACATGAAGTTTCTTAAAGGCCCTGTATAAATCAATTCACCATCATACTGAGGTAGTGTGACTGACTCCAAAATGTCTGCGTTTCATTTTCTCCCTGTTAGAGATGAAACCACTGACATTCATTTTTTATGGACATTTCCAGCTAAAGACTTTTTTTGGTAAGTTAAATTTTGAAGAGCATGAAAGAGAAATTATTCTGATTTATGATGACTTCCAATCAGGACCAATTAAGAGAAAATGAACCAGGGAAATTGGAGTGGGGAAGGGAAATAAGATCCTGCAAAGTGAAAGTGTTTAAACTGAAGTTTTCTTTCCCATGTGATCCCCTGGGTAGAACAAGCCATGGCAGCTTCAGGATCAAGGGCCCCTCTGCCCCCAGGCCTCACCTGCATTTGGCTCTTTCACCTCTAATCTTGCTCTAGGCACAACTACCTGGAATTAGTCTGAGCCCCCACTACCCTTTACTCGAGAGTCTTTCAGATGTACAGGAATGCTTGTCCTTTATTACAATATTCAAGTACACACCTAAAGCGAATTCTAATACTGCCATATGCGTCACTTATTCCTGATTTGATTCCCAACTATGCTGAAACTCCAAGGCCTCGAAGTTCACACATTTTTAACAAGTATTTATGTCAGAACAGTTCTTAGCTCTGCAGAAGCCTCTATGGGGCAGTTTTTTAAAGGGTCCTCCTGCATAAACACATACATGCCCACCAATGAACTTATTGAAGACTGCATTTTACCCTCGGGCCCCATTGCTGGTACAGCACAGTTTGTATTGCAAATATCCCCCTTATGAGCAACATTTGTTCAGACCCCAGAAGAAAAAACTCTTGACTCTTGACTCACACCCCCCAAAACACAAAAGTAACTTCATTTGATTGCTGTAAAGTTCATGGGTCCCTCCATTCCTGATGGGCACTGCTTTGGATTACCAAGATCTCCATGGGAGAGGCACTCAAAAGACAAGACAAAATGAATGAACTTCTCAAATCTTTCCTATGAGGTAAGGTGAATGCATTAAGTCATTGCCTAACAAACTATTGTTTCCCGGGAATGCAGCTCCTTCCCCTGGCCACTGAGGAGCATTTTGCAATCTTAAACTATTCACATTTCTCTATTTCTATTTGTATGCGCGTGCACACTTTTCACTCTTCTGCCCTTCTCCTATGTGAAGACAGCATTTGTCCCCATGATGCCTTTCTGCCTTCTGACTTGTGCCATGTGGAAATGTAGCAGTAATGCAACATCTTGGAAGCTGAGGAGCTAGATCTTACCAGATACCAAATCTACCAGCTCCTTGACCAGGGGCTTCCTAGCCTCCAGAACTGTGAGGAAGAAACTTCTATTCTTTATAAATTACCCAATCACAGGAGTTTGGCTATAGATACCCGAATGGCCTAAGCAGGCCCCTCTGAGGAAGAGCTGAGGTAAAGGAGAGGAATGTGGAGATCTATGAACAAGTGTTTTTATTGTGGTTTCTACTGGAGGAAAGGATAAGGCAAAGGAAGCAGGTTTACGACTAGCTAGTTTAAATAAACCCAGCAGGATGGCTGGATCAGAGGGGCAAACCTGGTTGTCTGGTAGCTGACACTGGAACCATTGGAGTGCATATAGAGGGGTCCAGAGCATGGGAGACTGAGAAAGCAAATGGTTGTGAGTGTGACTTAATTGGCTGCTCATGAAGGGGACTTAATGAGTTTCCTGCCAGGGCCTCAGAACAGATCAAGACAGCATTTTTCAAAACTACATTACACCCACACAGAAAATTCAGGAATAGACCTTACAAATTCTTTATTTAAGAAAGATGTAATTACTGATCATAACAATTCAATAAGCAAAAAAGTTCTTCTCAAAAGATAATAAATGGAATAGACAAGATACAATCCTTGCAATTTCATCTCTACTAAGTGAAGATTTAACTAATTACTGATCAAAACAAGGAGAAGGAATGCAGACTTCCTTCTGTTCATCTTGTTGGCTCGATAGGAAAATGTTAGGTGTGGATACAATTTAGCTTGATTCAAAAGGATTCAAAATGACTTTCAGGATATATATGCACTAGACAATCAATGATAGAGTAGGAAGTCACAAAGAAGGCAAAATAGAGAGAGAGAACTACATAGAGATATATTCCTGTTCTCAATCTAACTACAAAAAAGTTCATGTCATGGGACCAGCAGTTAGCGTAATGTCTATGTTGCTGAACTCCCATGCAGTCTACTGCAGTTCGAGTCCTGGACCCGGTGGTTTAAACTCACGCTGGGCACGTGTGCATGCATGCCCAAGACCCCGAGAGGAGAATGGAGGAGAAGGGATTGCGATGTGACCATCCCCCTGAGGGGATGGTGGTAGTGGTGATTTCTTGCTTTCTGTCTCTCTGTCTCTCTGTCTCTCTGGCGAGTGCATGCGCCCTATAGCAAAAACCTCTCAAAAAAAAAAAAACTTCACGTCATTAGAAATACTATAGCATTTGTAAAGATGAGCCACAATGTGACTTCCCAGTGACCAAGTCAAATAATTATTATGAGTTTCAAGATTCACAAAATAAAGATCAGAATATAAACACAACTAGTTGTTCAGAAAAAAATAAATCTTTCCTAGGAACCAAGAACCTGAGAGTTTGTCCTAGATTCTTGGAGCTAAAAACCTACTTTCTCCATGTCACAAGTCACATTTATGGCAGGAGGTTTACTATACCCCTACATAAGCTAACAGGTTTTTTTCGCATTATTTCATAAGAACATACTAGAGTCAGTGGTAGAGTTGTCGTCACCCAAGCTTATTGTCAGCCTGACTGGACTTTCCAGAAGCTTTCATCAAGGACAGAACAGGTGCGCTAGTGGAACCACTAATGTATCAGAATACACTTCCAGTGGCAACACTGTCTGAGGGACCATGAGATTTCTCTTACAATATATGCAGTAAAGTGAACCCTTTTCTAGCTTTCCCAAGTACTGGGCACAGAAAATCACTTCCATATCACTTCTGGATGCTAACGGGCATCATTGAACAAATGATGTTTCTCTAATTTCTGTCTAGACGCATTTACCCATTTCCAATCACCCATGCTCAATAAAATGAAATGCTTTTGGACCAGGAGGCAGCATTGAGATTAAGAAGCTGGGTCCCACCCACATGGCTGACTCTAAAAAAAATGCCCAAGATCCCGAGAGGAGAATGGAGGAGAAGGGATTGCGGCGTGACCATCCCCCCTGGGGGGTGATTTCTCGCTTTCTGTCTCTATGTCTCTCTCTGTCTGTCTGGCGAGCGCACGCACCCTACAGTGAAAATCTCTCAAAAAAAAAAAAATTAAATGCTTCAATTTTCTTACAAAATAGCCAAATCAGCAGTAGAAGTAAGGTGTATATTGCTTTGTCCAAAAAGAACGATACTTTTATAACCAATTATATACATTACAGTTGAATATTATAATAATTCTCACCAATGCATATTTCAACTTACCACTTCAATAGAGTTAATTTACAATTGAACTACAAATGACCTTCCAAATCAGTTTTTGGGGAGACTTAACAAAGTTTTGTATCAAGTATATATTGGTCCAGCAGGGCAACTTCCAATCTCATCCCCAGAACACTATACAGAGTCAATTTCCAAGTTACAAGCATTTGATATATATATGCCTTTTACATGATGTATGAGCTGTCATTTCCACACTGGATCACCAACGCTAAGGTTACTCATTGTAACTCTTATTTCCCCAGGTTGTAAATATTTTTTTCAAAGATACTCATTGATCTATAATAAAAAGAGGGAAAAATCTTCCCACTCTAAAATAAACAAAAAGAAACCTATTGCTATTACACAGAATTTACTTTCAGAATAGTTATAACATTTCATTCACTTTCCCTAACTAAGCCTAATTTATTTGTTTTCTTTTCAGTTATTCATATTTAATAAGTGCTTATTATCACTGAGTATCATTTTAAGTGCTTTGTTCGATATACATTATGCCATTTTATGCTCTGGATAAATCGCTGAAGTTATTTCCATTATACAGATAAGGAAAGTGAAGCTCAAATAAGCTGAACAAACTGTCCAAGGAATCCAAATAAGACAGATCCGGAACTCAAACTCAGGTCTGTCTGAGAACAGTCCTCACATTTTTAACCATTATGCACTTAACAATTATGCTCTTACTATCAATAGCACTATTGCAGATGCAAAATCGGATCCTTTAATGGAATGCATTCAATCAAATACATACTGCATTTCAGTACACTATGGATTAAGTAAACTTTTAACTACTCCTCAAGGAAGCTTTCAGTTATGCTCATTTTAATTTTTAAAAATGGGGATTTTTATTATAGTGTTAATATACACTCAGAATTTTGGGGATGTGCATCAAAAAATCTTAATTCTTATGTTCAAAGATGAACAATTCCTGGCCCCAGATATAGTGGCACAGCAGGAGGGCAATGCTCTGCAATGCTGGAGGCCACAATGGAAAATAGGGTTTAGCTGGTGAGTTTACCTATATGCATGGGGGCGTGTGCATTCCTGTGATCCTGCCTGATTGGGAAAATGGTTGGGGATTGCAACGTAAGACACTGTTGAAGGTGTTCATCTCTCCCTCTCAATAAATCAATATATAATATTATAACCTATCAAAAAATGAACACCTTCTAACATTTTTTTTTATTGCCAGAGGGTATACATGCTCTCCAGAAAGAGAGAGAGAAAAAAAGCCCTTTCCAATGGGGTGTAGTCACACTACAGTCTGTTTCTCTCCATTCCTCTTTCCCATCAGAATTTAAGACATGCATGTGCATGTGCCTGGCTAGTTTTCCAAGCCACTGGGACCAGGATTCAAACCACAGTTGACCTTGGATCTGACTTCCAGTGCACAACTCTTAACCACTGTGCAATGGGGTAACCCTCTAACATTTTCTTAATCAGACATCATAACATTTTGGTTAGAAAACATTCTATAAGGATGTATTTTTTTTTATTTCATTTACTTATTTCTTCCATGAATGAGAAAGAGAGTCAGTAACCTCAAAGGGTCCACATGCCAAGATCCACCCCCAGCCTCAGTCAGCCCTTGATGATGGCGTACACATGCCCAGCATACTTGGGAGGTCTTGAATTTTCCACCTTCCTGCATGGGATTGTTGCACATCATCCTGCAATTGATCACTGAATTACCATCTAGCCCTATATATCTTAAATTTTAAAGAACTGACATTGAAGTATTTTTGGAACAGAGGTTCAACAGACTTAGGTTCAGATCCTAGTTCTACTACTTCAGTTATCTGAACTTTTGAGTCTGAAATTTCCTTCTATGTAAAATAAGAAGGATAATTCTCCCTACTCCCACTGGGGAGCTGTGAAAATTGAATAAGACAATATGTGTAGGGTGCTTGGCAAATGAAGCTCAGGCAGTGGGCCTAGGCTGTATGTGTGTGTGTGTGTGTGTGTGTGTGTGTGTACACATATATTTAACCTCTCTAAATTCCCACATTAAAAGAGACAAAGTAATTAATAGGTAGAAACCAAAACTTTATGGCTAGCACTCACAATGAGATAAGGTGACTAGATTACTTTACAAACCTCTAATATAAGCCTGTGAGCATAAACAATCACAGGACCAGAGTAACAGCAGCGTCTGTGCAGAAGAGAGTAGAAAAAGTAAAGATGAAGCACTGTGGGCCCTCCTCACCAGACACTGCATTGGGAGGGTTTATCCAATCCAATAGCAGGGTGTGTGGGGGGGAGGGGAGGGAGGTCAGTGCAAGAGAGGGACTGTAGGAATCTCGCACTTGCCAGCCTTCTTTTTTTTCTTAATTATTTAATTTTATTTATTCATTTATTTATTTTAATTTTTACCAGAGATACACACACACAAAAGAGAGAGAGAGAGAAAGAGAGAGAGAAAGCGAGAAGGCAAACCACCAGGCCTGGTACTTGAACCGTGGTGGGCCATGTGGGGAGTGTCCAGTGCCTTATCCACCACACCACCAGCCTTCTTTCAGAATAGGACTCCCCTTCAGGAAAAGGCCCCACACTGACCAGAATGGAATCACAATTGAGAAAACAGGCCCAGCAGTGACAAAGGAAAGATTCAGATGAAAGTGGAGGATAGCACCGGAAGTCCTAGAAAATAATTTTCCAAAGTAAGAAAAGCTACCTGAACCAGGCCTCCAAAATTTCAGAAAACTGATTTCACATAAAAATGAGCCACAGAAAAGTATTGAAGTCAAGTCCTGTGCAAAGTTATTATAAGATAAAAGAGAATAAAGAGTAGAATAACATCACTATAGATAATAAAAGCATCTCAGAAAGACAGGGACAGATCAAACTGTAACCTATTTCAAAACGAGCTAAAAGACATTAAGAAAATGATACCAGATGTAAAAGAACAGCATAAATCAGAATTAGAAAAATGCAAAAATCAGATGACAGAACATAGGAATGAATTATAAATAAATGAAAAAGTCATTTCAGAAATGGAGACGGATCTGGAAAGAACACAAAAGCAAATAAGCACAAAATATACCTAAGGAGAATAGAAGGTGAAAAGGAGAGAAATTTTTTAAATCGAAAAGAAATAAAGCGATAAAGAGGATTAAAGAGAAACTGACAAGGAGTAGATAGACAAAGAAGAATCAAATCGCATAATATAAGAATCTCTGAGGAAGAAACACAAAATGAGGAAAAGAACACTTAAAACAATTTTTAAATTGTCTGATATTTAAAAAGAAAATTAAAACTATATATTGAGAGACCACACCAGAATGACCAACAAGACATATTCTAATAAAAATCACTGGCTTTTAAGGAAAAAGTTTATTAAGCATTGAATAAAAAAGACAAGTGATTATAAAGCAAAAAATTAGGTTACCATCAGACTTTACAATAGCAATATGTTATGACAGAAGAAACTAGAAAAGCCTAATTAACGTACTCAAGAAAAGAAATGTCTAGAGGAAATAAAAAGAAAAGGATTTTTTTTTTTGCCAGCAAAACTGACTTTCAGGTGTAAAGAGCATAAACAAACTGTTATCAATATGCAAGAACTCTGGAAATATTATTCCTGTGAGCCCTTCCTGGGAAATATACTAGAAATGAGCTTCAGAGAAGCCAAATCACTAGAGAAACTTAGATTCGAAGACCAGTGGTGAGACTAAATATATAAAATATTTAGTCATTATAGAACTAAGATCAAATGAGCATTCAAAGGAGAAAGTATCATATTAATGGTTACATGTTTAGCTCATGTAGTTGTAATACAGGTATAAAAATTACTAGAGACAATGGGAGAAGTATATGCAAAAATGCTTAGTTGTTTTTGGTCATTATATTGTCAGTGGCAGTACTAATATTGTTTGCGTAAGAAATATTGGAATAGAATAAATGATAGATCATACAATATTCTGCTTTTGTCATCCCTATGTCCTTGAGAACTGCACACACTCAAGTACAAGGAAGTTATACCCTCAATGTAAGAGAAATAAGATAACTTTTGTTTTAACCCATGCAAACCAACCCAGCCCTCCCTGATTCTGTGGTTATCATTCTTTGGAATATATGGGTGTCTGGTAATGAGTTTGAACCAAGACCCTAAGCCCAGTTCTCCCTGAGATCTCAGGTTTTAGAAGAGTATCCCCTTCTCTATTTACAAATAATAAGTGACATGGAACTTCACCAGGTCAGGAGCCCTAGCAAGCCAACTCTGAGACAGAACTGCGTGTATGTGTTTATGGGCATGTGCTCGTGTAGACCAACATCTATGAGAGCATGAAGGAACATGGATTATGCAGGTGGAGAAATAGGAAGGCTGAAGAAGCAAAGCACCAATTTCAGACAATCCCATGAGAAACACTGCAGCTAGGATAGCAACCTACCCCTTATCACCTAGTCTTGGAAATGGGCTACTCCAGGGTCAGCTGTGTGACCTTAGTAGCCCTCTTCCTCTGAGGGTAATTCCCAGAGAATCATTCACCTAAGAGCTGTCAACCACCAGTGTTGTCAGGCAACAGGGAATGAGTGCTCCAGTCCTAAAGGAAAATCTAGACAGTGCACACTGCAGAAAGCAATTCATCCATTTTATTTCCCATCAGGAGACCTATGTTTCAAGCATATTTTGTCTTTCTACAAGCTTGCATTTCACCTTGCTTCCTCATGACCTTTTGAGCCTATGGCTTAACGAAGAGTTTGCCTTCAAAATTGTAAAGATATCTAGGTACTTGGTCAGTACAGAATTTTCTATGCATATCAAAATTAAATATAAGTGAAATCTTGCAACTCGTTTCTAGTATTACAACTTTCTCGCTCATTCCTCAATTCATTCTTGCCTTTTAGGTCCAAGTACTGGGAGCTAACTAGTAGGCACACAATGATGAACAGAGAAGAGTCTCCTCTTGCCTGAAGTTTACTGCCTCCTGCTTATCATTCAGTGTTGTTCAATTGTGCATAATGATAGCATTCTGCTTATGTTCACACTAACCTTTTATTCACTTCCATTCTGGGGGTGAATGTTACAGAATATAATTATGCTATTCTTGAAAAATCTATAACACTTCAAGACTTTCCTGTGACATTTTTCCTCTAAGTAGCTTTCTTAACTTGATATCTATTTGAGATTGTAGTCAGAAGAATTAGTCAGGGACTTTAGATAGCAGTTTAAGATAGTGTTCCTGATGCCTTTATAATGATTGAGTTTCACACTCTGGGACAGATGAAAAAAAAAAAAAAAACTCACCTTCTGTGCTTGTCCTCATTCTATATATATTTTTCATAAATGCACAGAACATGTTGGAATCTAAATTTTTCATGAATCTTTCACATTTCTGCATGTCTAGAGCCCAAACATAATACTTGGACAATGGAACATACTTCTCTCTTTCTAATGTTCCTGATCATCATCATCATTTTGTGGCACTTTGGTTGTGATTGATTTACATTCCAGTTCCCCCACACTAGTAGGAACTCCTTCAGAGTAAGAAAGCACATTCTGTCAGCTTTTTTGTCTACAGCCATACCGTAGTCCCTCGAGCATGGGAGGAACTCAGTACATGTGTTAAATAAGTGTGTTCAAATGAATTAAACTTGATGACATAAAGATGCAATATGGGGAACCAGCAGTTAGCGTAATGGCTATGTCGCTGGACTCCCTTGTAGTCAACCGTGGTTCATGTCCCAGACCCGGTGGCTTAAAACTTACGCCAGGCGCATGTGCATGCGTGCCCAAGATCCCGAGAGGAGCAGGGATTGCGGCGTGACCATCCCCCCCGGGGGGTGATTTCTTGCTTTCTGTCTCTCTGTCTCTCTTTGTCTGGCGAGTGCACGTGCCCTATAGCAAAAACCTCCCCCCCCCAAAAAAAAAGATGCAATATTGATTATGCATGATATTAAGCCTTTGCTTAGAGCCAGCAGATGGTGTGGTCTTTAAGGCACTGAATTCCCAAATGGTTAACCAAGGTTTGAGTCCCAGATGTGGTAGCTTGCATTCTCTCTCTCTCTCTCTCTCTCTCTCTGGTAAGTGCACATGCCCTATAGCAAATTTAAAAATAATAATAATAAATAAATAAAATTAAATAAATAATTCTAAAAGACTTTTATCTAGTGAATGTTAAGCTACTGTTTGCATTTCTACCAGAATTCAATAGATGTGAGTTCAAAAATCCAACTCTAAATCCCAGTGGCTAGGGCCAGCTGGTGATATGACACTGGACCCCACACGACTGACTGTGCAGTTCAAGTCTCAGACCTGGTGACTCAAAAAACACTCCGGGTACATGCGTATGTGAAAAAGGAAAAGGGTTTGCGGTATGACCATTCCTCAAGAAGGGTGCTCTCTCCTCTCTGTCTCTCTCTCTCTCTCCTCTCTGTCTGTCTCTCTCTCTCTCTCTCTCTCTCTTTCTCTCCCTGCCTCTCTCTGGAGACTCCATGCACCCTCTGGAAAACTTTTTAAAAATTTTCAATCACGTTAAGTAATTTTTTCAATAGTAAAATACAGTATTGGGGAAATGACACTTTCTCATATTAATTGTTGCTGCCCTTTATGAGAGCAATATCACAGTATCTATAATTTTTTATGTATTTGAACCCAAAAAGTTCATACGTCAGAATTTATCTTAAATCAATAAAGTTAAATATACACAAATACATCACCAAAAAATGTTGAGCTTTTGCTATTTTTTTTTCAGTGCTTCCTGAAAACTTGGATGATCCATGTTATCTTTATTTACTATACTTCCTATGATTTAGGGAATATAGTTTATACAGATACGAATCTATCAGGATCCTTCAATTTCCATTTTCAGATTCAAAAATTAATGAAACGAAGTAACATTTGAGCCTTTAGCAAAAAGGTGTGATATTAAGTTACCTTGGCTTCCAGTTTTTATCAATACCAAGAGATTTTAAGAATGGGTGTAGATTTTTAACTGTATAAATGAACAATTATAGATGCAATTTTGACATGCATTTTAATGTTACACTTTTATTTGGCCTTTGTATTAATGAAAGACAATATTTGTTCTCTGATGAGCAGCAGAAATGTTACCAGATTTTGTAAAAATTAATGAAGTGTAAGAAGTCACAGACAAATGTTCTGTGCTATGACTTTACTAGAGCGCAATGATGGGGAAGCTGCTGCTTCAGGCTCCTCAAGGAGCTTCTGAGCACTGGAAAGGGAGACTTGGAAGATCTCCAGAGGGAGGGGATGAGCTAGGAATCACTCCTTGGTGGGCTATGGGCATCCCAGCAATAGCTTCGAGTCTTCAAGCTGCCATCTTACTACAGAGAAGGAAATAAAAAAAGATTCTCCTAAAAGCTCCTGGAACAATCCTTCTTCCTCTCCTGGTCTCCTTTCCAGGTGAGTGCCAACAGTACTGCCTCTCAATATGCATGAACTTGAGGCAGGCTGAATTCTGAATGACTTCAAACCCTTATCACCAGCACCACAAAGACTTATCTCCAGGCCCAGCCTGCAGCAAAGACCACACTTGCTCCCCCTCTACACACATCCCTAGAGGCACTGCCTGACCACAGTGGAGGTAAGAGTGGAATAACCCTTTGGAGGCATCAGCTAAATCCAGAGTAAGAGGAATACATGAAAGACCATCTTTAGTCACAATTAACGGAAGCAAATTGGTTCACATTTGCAAGCAGCTTTCTGTAGCAGAGAAGTAAAATTCTTCTAAGAGATTTATTTCAGAGCAGTGCTAATTAATCCCTGGAGCTAGACAAGGGTGTCGATTCATGACATTCCTGAGAAAGAGCCTCTCAGGTCACCAGGTTTTACTCCCAGCCTCTGAGAGTGGAAAGTTCTCTGACAGAGACCTACACATTTGCTCTCTAATTGACACCCCTGGGCAGAGCCTTCGGGAACTTCCTCTCTATTCTTCTCCACCAGATTGGCAGACACCCTCAAAATGGATAGAAATGTAAGTAGGGGCAGGACAGGTAGAAGCAGGAAGAACCATTTGGAAATTCTAGAACTTCCTAAAACTGAACAGTCATACATGGGTTTTGAATGAATCAATAAGCGTGTGTTTGTGTGTGTGTGTGTGTAACTTAAATTCTCTTTTTTCTTTGTCCCTTGTGATACAGGGAGGAGGTTTCATGGTTGCAGGAGGTACAAAATTTCAGAGTCATAGTCTTGGGGATAAGTACCAAAACTTCCCTTGTGTTTCATAATATTGAAGTAGAGAGGCCACTTGTGGCTGTTGAAATATCGAACTGCACTCCACCTCTTTAGGGGAGGAGAAAGAAGAAAATAACCCATTAGCATTGTTACTTGGGGAGAAAGAGAAGAGTAAATGATAGAGCCTTTGGAAGACAGATCAATTCAGGCAACCAATATTACCTCCAAATCAGAAAAAGAGAAAGCTGAGAGCCAGCAGTTAGCGTAATGGCTATGTCGCTGGACTCCCACGTAGTCAACCGCGGTTCACGTCCTGGACCCGGTGGCTTAAAACTCACGCCGGGCACTTGTGCATGCGTGCCCAAGATCCCGAGAGGAGAATGGAGGAGAAGTGAATGCAGCGTGGCCATCCCCTCTGGGGGGTGATTTCTCGCTTTCTGTCTCTATGTCTCTCTCTGTCTGTCTGGTGAGCACCTGCACCGTATAGTGAAAACCTCTCAAAAAAATAAATAAATAAATAAAAAGAAAGAAAAGAGAAAGCTCCACAGAGTTACATTTTGAAAGCAGGTGGCATAGTGGTTAAGGCACTAGACTCCCATGTGGCTGATAACAATTCAAGATCTAGACCCAGCAGCCTCAAACATGCTGGGCACATTTGCATGAATACCCAAAATCTTGAGGGAAGAATGGAGGAGAAGAGATTCTGGCGTGGCTATCCCCCCCAGAGGGTGATTTCTTGTTTTCTCTCTCTGTCTCTGTCTCTCTGATGCCCCCTATGTCGAAACTCTCTCAAAAAAGGTTTTTTTTAAAAGATGAATAGACAGGGACCAGCAGTTAGTGTAATGGTTATGTCGCTGGACTCCCACGTAGTCGACCGCAGTTCGCATCCCGGACCTGGTGACTTAAACTCACGCTGGGCGCATGTGCATGCATGCCCAAGATCCCGAGAGGAGAATGGAGGAGAAGGGATTGCGGTGTGGCCATCCCCTCTGGGGGGTGATTTCTCGCTTTCTGTCTCTATGTCTCTCTCTGTCTGTCTGGCGAGCACATGCGCCCTATAGCAAAAAAAATCTCTCAAAAAAAAAAGATGAATAGACATTAAGATGAGGAAGGGCAATTGGTGCAAAAAGAAGAGCATGAGGGAGGATGGAGAAGGGTTAATGAGCAAGCATAGTTCAGGAAACTGGAGCATGGATACTGATAAATGGGAACAGTTCCCCGAGAAAGAGGCTGGAGAGACTTTTTGCCTTACCAAAGAGTTGGAACTCGATGCATTAGGCAGTGGAGTTCAGTCTATCCACATAAGCAGAGATAAGATGCAGCTAGTAGCTAGAGAGTGTAAAAGCAGAGAAATACAATGTTACAGATAAACTAGAGAAAGTCACATTCTGGCAAGCGTGGCTAAGAAAATCCACATTTTCACCACCTTAGAGCCAGCCTAGAGGTTTCAGTCTCACCACTGACCTGTGTCCACTTTGTAAGCAAGTTACCTAATATGTCTGAAACACCTTATTAAAAGTCCTTAAAGGGGAGATATATTTATCTATTTCACGGGATTATCGGGACAATTAAATGAGCGTATAGTAATGTAGGTGACTATAATACGATGGATAGCATATTAATACTTAGTAAATGGTATTTTCTTTTCTCTTCTCTCTATATTTTTATATGTGACCATAACTCTGCTGGAATAAATTTTCATCCCTTCTAACTATTCAATTCTGACTTGATTTGTTTATTTATTGGTTCACTCATTCCACTCATTCAGCAATGGTTATTAAGTATTTGTCTTGCACCAGGAAATGGGATCAAGCTCAAAGATCAATATGGCAGTGCCTACTCTTTTGAAAAGGAGAAATAAGTAAATACAAAAAGCCAATATAAAAACAATATGCAATCTTCCTTGATTGCTCCAATCGGAAGTGATCAATCACCTCTCTTATTCTTTATGCCACTTTCATCACTTATGGTAAAATGTCCTTGAAATGTAGTTAACTTTTCAAGTGGCTATGATTCATCTACCCAACCAGATAAAAGTTCCATAAGAAAGGCACCATTTCTCATCATTCTTGCAATCTTCTCAGTGCCTTCATTATGAGAATTCAATACAAGCATGTTTACGATAAGACCTTATTCACTCACACATTTATGCAGGGAAATCCCTTTCATGGACACACTAACACTCCGCTTCACGCCACCCACCTCCCTTTTTTGGCTTATGGACACGACATCAAAGGAAATCAGGAACATACTGTAAGTTTGCCTCCATAAGGTGAAAGTGCCCCATTCCCTACGAATAATCATATTCCTAAACTTCAACCCTTCTCAAACTTTAGCCTCATTCTACCTAACTTATATCTGCAGATGAGTGACCTAGCTTTTTTCTCTGACGGAAAAAGTAAAATGTATTGATAAACATTTCTCAGACTTTCTCTATGGTTTCTCACCTACGCACTTATTTATCCCTATCTCCCTCCTTTCCTATCCTGTCTTCACTCTTGCTTAATATTACACACACCAACTGTCTTCTGAATTTGACTTTCTCCCCAATTCAGAAGAATCTTAATTCTTCACTTTTCTCCCCGTTCCATCTTTTAGTCTCCAGTATTTTAAGCCTATTGACTACTTTCTCAGATCAAATAAGCGTGTTGAAGTGTCTCTGATTAATTCAAGAGTAAGAAGGAAAACAGGAAAAGGAAGAAGAAAAGAAAAAAACATGAAGTGACTGATTATCCTCCACTAACTGTTCTATCTCTGCTTTCTATTCATAGCTAAGCTTAGTTTGGGTGTTGATGGCATTTTTAATGACTTTTCCCAAAATTACAAAATGAATACTCAATGTAGAAATCTTAGAAAACATATTCCATAAGCAATTTTATGTCTGTATACTTTCCTCAATATAATTTAAGAGTGGTATTTTTTTTTCATTATATGCCTTAAATATAAATTACTTAACCAATGACAGAGTTGGGCATTAAAGTTGTTTCAAATTTTTATCATTATAAACAATATTGAGATAAGTCTCTGAATATGAAGATTTTTTTGTGTATATATCTGCACACAAAAAAATCAATTGCTTGGCCAAGGACCTCATTTTAGAGATGGTTAATATAATCACAGCTAACCCACCTTGAAAGAGTTAAGATTTACACATCTTTCCCTGATATTCACTCCTCAGCCCACTAAAGTCTGGTTTCTACTCCCATCACATTACTGAATCTGTCTAAATTGTCTTCTAATGTCCAATTTCTAAATTGTTCTCACTAATTCCTTTAAAGTATTTGGCACCATTGCAATCTCTTCCCACCTCAATGAATTTTCTCCTTTCTTGGTGTTCATCACATCACTGTCCCTGGATTTCTCTCTGGCCTTTCTGTGTCCTGACTTCCCAAGCCTGTTTTTCCACATTGATAGCACTGCCTATTAAAGTTGTTATGTTATCCTTGATCATCTTTTCGGTGTATTTAAACTGGGGCAATTCTATCCACTGACATATTAACAGTAAGAAACAAATGACTCCAAAATCTCTACCTCCAGTCTCGAAATGTCTTTTCTTAGATCTGGGTAGTATATCTAACCAACTGGACATTGCCTTCAAATTCAATATCTCCAAAATCGAACTCATTGCTTTGTTTCCAATTCATTCCTATGGCTGCATTTTATATCTCAGGTATAATGACTCTACAACAGTATCTAGTTGTCTAAGCTAGAAGTCCTGGAGCCATCCCCACTTCTAGTTATTAAGCATGTCTACTATTTTTATCCTTAGAGTTATCCTTTCCTCTGAGCTGTGAATCTCAAAAATTGTGACACATTTATTAGACAGAGCTTCATACTTCAAGGTATAGCAGCCTTTCATATTCTATAAACTATTATTCTTTGGATCTATGTCATATTCACACCAAGAATTGGCTTGTGTCCCTTATCCATAACAGAAAAATCTTTTTTCAGTAAGAGGAAAGATGTAAATAAATGCTTGGTACATTGAATAAATGAATAAACAGATGAGTTAATGATGGTTTCATGCACCTTGGCAAATTCTGAAATAAGAGACATAGCTTTGGCCCCTGCCCCCTTTTCCATATCCCTTCTATTATCCTTTCTTTTCTCAAGGCAATCAGATCTTTCGTATTGACCGATTTTTCTTGTGAAACACAAAAATAATGACCTGATACAAACTCTCACTGAGAGATATGTGCTAGCTCTCTCAGGATTATTTGCACATTGAGAGGTCAACTGGGTGACTTTTTTTTGAAAGAGAAATTTTTGCTATAGGGTGTATACACTTGCCAGAAAGACAGAGAGATAGAAAGTGAGAAATCACCCCCCATGGGGAATAGGCATGTCACAATCCCTTCTCCTCTATTCTTCTCAGGATTATGGGCATGCATGCACATGTGCCTGGTATGAGTTTTAAGCTGCCAGGTCTGGGACTAGAACCACTGTCAACTACATGGGAGTCCAGCAGTGTAAACATTATACCATCTGCTGGTCCCAGGATAACATAATTTAATAAAAACAAATGAATGACAACTGGGGGACAATCTGGAATTTACCAAAGGATGTCTACAACCATCTCATGTTGCCCACATGGCAAAGACAGAATTTTCAAATGATATACTAATAGTAGTAACTAAAATATCTGTATTTGGAAAAAAATGTTTAATAAAACCCAGTGTCTATTATCCGCTATTCGGAAACCACTATATAGAAACCACAGTCTTAACTTATCTTCTCGGTTGCCAACTCAGTGACATGGGCTATGCTGTAGAAGTCGGAGGAGAAGTGCCTCTCCACGATTGAAAACAAAGCTACATTCCCATGGTCTAAAAGGACCCTTTCGGGTCATGGTTTGTTATACCAATAAGCCACCTATCTCATCAGAAACTATCGCATCCTTTCTTCAGCAGTTTGAAAAAGGAGGAAAAGAAACTGCAGACATGTTAATTCTAGGCACAGTTCCTGCATTAAGTCATTAAAATCCCTCTTCAAAGCTTTGCAGGTACTTAAGTGGATTTAAAAGAAAAGTGCAGGACAGTTTGGTGTATACACTTGCCAGAAAGACAGAGAGATAGAAAGTGAGAAATCACCCCCCATGGGGAATAGGCATGTCACAATCCCTTCTCCTCTATTCTTCTCAGGATTATGGGCATGCATGCACATGTGCCTGGTATGAGTTTTAAGCTGCCAGGTCTGGGACTAGAACCACTGTCAACTACATGGGAGTCCAGCAGTGTAAACATTATACCATCTGCTGGTCCCAGGATAACATAATTTAATAAAAACAAATGAATGACAACTGGGGGACAATCTGGAATTTACCAAAGGATGTCTACAACCATCTCATGTTGCCCACATGGCAAAGACAGAATTTTCAAATGATATACTAATAGTAGTAACTAAAATATCTGTATTTGGAAAAAAATGTTTAATAAAACCCAGTGTCTATTATCCGCTATTCGGAAACCACTATATAGAAACCACAGTCTTAACTTATCTTCTCGGTTGCCAACTCAGTGACATGGGCTATGCTGTAGAAGTCGGAGGAGAAGTGCCTCTCCACGATTGAAAACAAAGCTACATTCCCATGGTCTAAAAGGACCCTTTCGGGTCATGGTTTGTTATACCAATAAGCCACCTATCTCATCAGAAACTATCGCATCCTTTCTTCAGCAGTTTGAAAAAGGAGGAAAAGAAACTGCAGACATGTTAATTCTAGGCACAGTTCCTGCATTAAGTCATTAAAATCCCTCTTCAAAGCTTTGCAGGTACTTAAGTGGATTTAAAAGAAAAGTGCAGGACAGTTTGTATTTCAAGAATTATGTAATACTCAGTCGGCTTAGGTCTTGTTTCTCTTTGCAAATTCTCAGTGGCCCCCAGATTTACGTGGAGAAGAATGTGCACACAGTAAAGTCGTAGGCACAGCAGGCTTCCATTTTTTTCAGGCGGCAGGACTCCTCATTACACGGAGCTAAGATAATGTTCGACACTGACACACGGGGTTCTCCCCAAACATCATTATAGTCATGCAGTCGTGTAGCATATTGTTTCACTGGTGAGGAAAGAAGGAATTTCAGGGTGGGATCAGGCAGCAAGTGAAATGATACGACATTCTTTCACAAATTGCTTATCTCAACTCGAAGATATTTCAGACTGTAGACACCATGAATTTTACCCTACTCTTTTTGTGCCAGTGTGTCTGTTCAAATATATTTTCCTTTATTCCCGTAATAATACTAGTATTAAAAATGAAAGAAACACAGGGGAGAAAAAGAATGCAAAAAAAAAAAAAATGAACAGAATTTCCATGAGTTGTGGGAAAATTTCACATGGCTTAATACACAGGTAACTAGTGACCACAAAAGATAGAGAAAAGACAAGATCTATACAAGTATTATGGCTAGGGGCCCGCAGGTGGAGTGGTGATTAAGACTCTGGATTCCCACTTGGCTAGTCACAGTTCAAGTTCTGGATCAAGTAGCTTGAAACCTATCAGGCATGTGAGCATACATGCCCAAAATCCCAAGAAGAGAATGGAGGAGAAGGGATTGTGGCATGGCCAGTGCCCCTCAGGGATGATGACTCACTTTCCCTCTCTCTGTCTCTCTCCCTTGAGCACACACACCTAGTAGAAAAAAATTAAAATTAAAAAGTATTATGGTCAAATTGGATGAAAGCTGTAAACTCACAAATTCTAGAAGCCCAGCAAACCCTGAGTACAATAAAAATGAAAAAAATTATATCAAAGAACTAGCACAGTTTAGTTCGTCAGAGCCAGTCACAAAAAGATAAAAATTGGGGTTGGTTCTGTAGCCTACTGATTAAAGGAGCCAAATTCTACATCGTCAACCATGGTTCGAACATCAACCCTAGCAGCTTAAAAAATATGCTGGGGTCACATGAGTATGTGCACACAATCTTAACAGGAGGGAAGGATGGAGGAGAAGGGATTATAGCCTATGACCTATTGAAGGTACTTTCTCTTCTCTCTCTCTTCTCTCTCTCTGGCCAGTGTGCACACCCTGTGGCAATTTAAGAAAGAAAAAAAGAAAAAATTTTGAAGAAGCCAGAGCTAATATTGATAAAAGGCACATTATGTACAGAAGAACCAAAATAAAAAGGATAATGGACTTCTCCTTGGACAGAGGACAAGCAAGAGGATAAGAAGGCAGCACCTTTTAGCTACTAGACAATAAAATTGCCAACATAGAGTATTTGGTCCAGAAAATATCTCTTTGAAAAATGAAGGCAAAATGGAAACTTTTTCAAAATACAAAGCTGGAATAATGCACTAGAAATGATGTGGGGCCAGATGTCATGGCATATACCTATAAAATCAGCCATTCAGGAGGCTGAGGAAGGATGGCAAGTTCAAGGCCAGCCTGGGAAACATATTTCTACAAAAAAAAAAAAAAAAGAAAAGAAAAAGAAACTTTTTTTGAGGGGGTGGGTGGGTGGAGGGGAGTCTTCAAAAAAGTTTGTGGAAAACTCATATTATAAAAAATGTTATGCTTGGATTTCAAAATTTTTGCATCAAAATAAACTTATACTTTAACATCATTTCCATGAACTTTTTGAAGTCTCTCAAATGTGGATAAATATATAACATTTTTCTTAGTATTCAAATCTTCCTAAAGTAAAATTAGGATTTAAGGCAAAATTAATAAAAAATTATTGAATAGATATTAAAGATCATTAGTAGTTAGGGAAATGCAAACTAAAACCACAATGAAATATCACTACACACCTAAAAGACTGTCTAAAATGGAAAATACTGATGACGTGGATCAACTGAACACTTGAGCACTGCCAGAGGGAATGTAAGATGGTACAATCACTTTGAAAGAGTTCAATAATTTCCATAAGTGAAACATACACCTACTACATTCCATTCTTAGGTATTTACCTAGGAGAAATAAAAGCCTGTATCAGACCACAACTTACACACATACGTTTATAACGACTGTAAATAATCCAAATATCCACAGCAAACAGAGGGATAAATAATGTCGTATATCCATTCAATGGAGTTTCATTCAAAAAGAAATGAACTACTGATACATGCAACACCATGGGTAAGTGCGAAAACGATTATGTTAAGAAATATAAGTCATATAAAAATATAGCACACATATCTAAACAGCCATTAATTAATCTATACTGATGGAAAGCAGATTAATGCTTGTTTGGCGATTAAATAACACGAAATGTATATTTCACAGGTATATATGTGTGTTAAATTATTTTAAAGGAGAGGTAAATAATACATATAGAATATATGTAGTTTCTGTATGTCAACCATCTATTTTAAGTTATTTTAAAAATATTAAAATACGGCATAAAAATATAAACTCTATGAGTCAGGGTTTTCTTTTTTTTTTTCCTTACCTTCACTGTGGTATCCCAAACATAGACACATCATACATATTTATTAAATATTTCATGAGGGCCAGCAGATGGTGTAGCAGTTATGTCAGTGGATTCCCACACGGCCAACCACAGTTTGAGTCCCAGATCTGAAGGCTCAAAATCACACTGGGTGCATGTACACACATGCCCAAGATCCTGGAGGAGAATAGAGAAGGTATTGTGGTGTGGCCATTCCTCTTGGAGGGTGATTTCTCACTTCTCTCCCCCCCTCCCTCCCTTCCTCTCCCTCTCTGTCTCTCTCTCTCTCTCTCTCTCACCAATGAGTTTCCACATCCTAGGGCAAAAACCTCTAATAACACACACACACACACACACATTCGTCTAAACCAAAATACTAGAACTGGCATGGGTTGCAGTTGTCATCTCTATCTGTTCCATGTGTCTTTCACAGGGTCTTGTACAGTAAATGCCTGTTATATTAAGATGTCCTTATAAATTTTTACTAGCTGAGTCAGTGGAATTCTATGATTTAGAAAAGCCTTCAACTTGGGACTGGCAGGTGCCATGGCGCTGGACTCTCACATGGCTGACTGCAGATTGAGTCTGGGACCTGGCAGCTTGCTTTCTCACTTCCTCTCTTTCT
>NW_006204563.1:2723526-2723791 GCF_000334495.1 Tupaia belangeri chinensis
TTTCCCTCTCTCCCTCTCTCTCTCTCTCTCTCTCTCTCTCTCACTTGCACTTACACTCACACTCTGCCCCCCTCTGGTGAAATAAAAATAAATAAATAAAGTTAAATAGAATTCTTTAAGAAAAAAGAAAAGCACTAAGCTTACCAGCACTGTTTTTTGAAACTTCTCAACAGACTACTAAGGATTTTTAAATACTGGGTTATTTTTTCTTTCTTTTTCTTTTTTTTTTTTTTTAAGAGGTTTTTGCTATAGGGCATGTGTGCTT
>NW_006204563.1:2723992-2754247 GCF_000334495.1 Tupaia belangeri chinensis
GGGGGTGATTTCTCGCTTTCTGTCTCTCTGTCTCTCTCTGTCTGTCTGGTGAGTGCACACACCCTATAGCAAAAAAAAACCTCTCAAAAAAAAAAAAAAAGCGGCCCCTTCCCTCCGTTCTCCTCTCAGGATCTTGGGCACGCATGCACATGCACCTGATGTGAGTTTAAGCCACTGGGTCCAGGACTCAAACTGCAGCTGATTACATGGGAGTCCAGCGACATAGCCATTACGCTAACTGCTGGTCCCTATTTTTTCTTTTCTTGATTTTGCCATAGGGCATATGTACTCATCAGAGAGAGAAAAAAAAAAAAAGTGAGAAATCACCCCCCAGGAGGGAAGGACATGCTGTAACCCTTTCTTCTCCATTCTCCTTTCAGAATTCTAGGCATGCATACACATGTGCCTGGCATGGTTTTTCAAGCCACCAGGTCAAAGACTCAAACCACGGAGTCAGCCATGTGGGATCCAATGCCTTCACCACCACACCATCTGTTGGCCCAAATATTAGCTATTTTAAAACATCATTATAGACCTTGCCTGTGCCTGCCCCAGAGCCAGTGGTTCTCAAAGCACCCAATACCCTGCAAGACGTGCCATGCACCAATGGAGTGAACATGGTCAGAGTGATGGTAGCCAGGCTGGGGCTGAGGCTGCTGCTGCTGGCACTGCTCCTACCCACACAGATTTATTCAAATCAAACAACTGTCATAACACTACCAAGTAACTCCTCCCAGAATACCTCCGCCACCCTAAATCCAGCTAATGCCACCACCAAGGTCGTTGGCAGTGCCCTGCAGTCAACAGCCAATCTCCTTGTGATCTCGCTCTCTCATTTACATCTCTATTGTTAAGAGACTCAGGCCAAGAAATATCAACACTTCCCCATCTTCTAAACCCGCTCCAAATGGCATCTAGAAGTTCAGTGTGTCAAGAAAAAAAAAAAAACAAAAAAACAGGTCTTCATCAAATCTACTAATTCCAGACCTTATTTTATTGACACAGAAATTGTTGTGAATCCCAAATTTGACTGATTGAAGAACATGTGAAGGACTTGACCAGATGATAAATGCCAAGATTAAACTTGCTGGAGTTTTATGTACAAGATGAAGAGACAACGCTCAAAATTAGTTAAGACCTAATGTCCTTGAATGTGGCTTAAGAAATATGGACATGTATGGGCCCAGCAGGTGGTGCAGTGGTTAAGAACACTGGACTCCCACATGGCTGACGATGGGTTGTGTCCCAGACCTGGCAGCTTGCTTGCTCTTGCTCTCTCTCTCTCTCTCTCTCTCTCTCTCTCTGTCCCTCTCTGGTCAAATCAAAATAAATAAATAAATAAATAAAATCATTCTTTAAAAAAAAAGAAATATGGACATGTAAAACTCTACCTTGAAATTATGAATAGATTTTATCTTATCTACAGATAAAGAATGAGATGTAGAATGAAGATTCAGTTTTCATTCAGTTCATTAAATCCATAAGGCCATAAAACAATTAGGTAACAGGAAAAGTTTCCATGATTGTATGTACAATAGAAGGAACTTCCAGGTGTTACCGTAAATCCTAAATGTATCGTTTCAGCAGTACTAATTTAATGACTATATACTCTAGATAAAATTGCACATTCTAAAGCTATCACTGTTTTCTGGGGAACTGAACTCTTTTCCTCGGAGGCTTTGGGTTTGACACTGCATTTGATCTTTTATGTAGTAATTGACAGGTGCCAGGGCAATGATGGATTGAAATCTACCCCCAAACCCAAGCATTCTGGGTGAATATTGCTTAACCTCATAAAGTCAAATGATAGACATTTTCTATCACCTGTTTTAACTGGACAAGAGCAACAGATTCATTTAGTTAAACTGTTTTTTTTGTTTTTTTTTTTTTTAGTTAAACTGTTTCAGAGAGTAGAATTACATTGACCTCAACTAATTAAAAAATGCTGGTTGTTATTTCTGTATATGTTGAATTTCTGCATTTTTTTACATTAAAAAATGACCTGTTTTGAAGGTAGAATTATAACTCTTCAAATAAAAAGGTAAATGTGTGAAGGAGCCAAAACTGTGATCAGGTATTTGGGAAGTGAAGAACAGGGAGCTAACTTGCATGAAGTTCACAGAAACTTCTCTACTCTTTCCGCAAATACTTTTTTTTAACCTATGGATCAGAATAGCCACGTTTGACACACTTTCTGTTATCAGTCAATATTTCTAGATAGTTAGAACCTCAAGTGAGCTTGATTCTGGAAAATCTTTTCCAGCAACCTCAACACAAAAACCTTTTAAAAAATATACGTCCCTGAAGTATTTTGTTCACACGGTCACACACTGATGCTGAGGTTCTGTTCCAGTGTCTAACATGGCCACCAAGTCATTTTCCCCCATCTTTAGAAATGTACATGAGAAAAACCAGATTGAGCAGATCTGAAGCGACTGTGTGTGTGAATGAACACTCCCCTTTGCTTCACACCTGAACGCTGGACCTCTATTTTGGATTGTATATTGTGTTTGTGTATTTATGCTTTGATTCTTAGTAACTTCTCATGTCATGGAATTGATTGAACACAAACTGTAAATAAAAAGAAATGAATGGCTGGAAAAAAAAACATGTATTTTTTTCACTTTACACTTGGAAATTTCAAAATTGGGTGACAGAGACTGCTAGCTGTTCGCCAAATATTCACGTTCATCTTCCTTAATGTAGGCATTTTTAGGACTAGATTGCCCCAGCAAAGATTACAATTTTCAGTCTTGGGCCCTGCTATATAAATTGTGTGGCTTAGTACAAACTAAAACAGTAGAACCTCTTTCTAAAAATAGTTATTATGGACTCAGCCAAGTGACAGACCAGTGGGGTACCACTGTGCAATGCCAAAGCCACATGAGACGCCCCATTTGGAGCTACACTGAGCTGAATATATTAGACATGTCCACATGTATGTGTGGTCATGACTGATTAGGAGGCTGAGGAAAAGATCACAGCATGGTGACCTACAGAGGATCTGCGTGTGTGTGCCTGTCTCTCACTACATTTAAATTTTTTTAATTATTATTATTTTTTTGGAGAGGTTTTTGTTGTAAAGTGCATGTGCTCACCAGAAAGACAGAGAGAGACAGAGAGACAGAAAGTGAGAAAACACCCCCCCGGGGGGATGGCCAGGCTGTAATCCCTTCTCCTCCATTCTCATCTCAGGATGTTGGGCATGCACACACATGCGCCTGATGTGAGTTAAAGCCACCGGGTCTGGGACCCAAACCACAGTTGGCTGCATGCAAGTCCAGCAACGTAGCCATTATGCTAACTGCTGGTCCCAAAGTTTTTTAAATTCTTAAGAATGTCAAGACAGTAGTGTATTAATCCAAGTGTGGAGCCCTTTTAATCATGGCTAGTCTTGTGCTGCACAAGTCACATGTTCATTAAGCCAAACCTGCTCAGGCCCTACTGCATTTGAGGTAGGATTTAAGGGAGGGTGTGATTAGGTCTTTCCAATTAAGTATGAGCAGAAGTTGGGAACCAGCAGTTAGCGTAATGGCTATGTCGCTGGACTCCCACGTAGTCGACCGCGATTCGCGTCCTGGACCCGGTGGCTTAAAACTCATGCCGGGCGCGTGTGCGTGCGTGCCCAAGATCCTGAGAGGAGAATGGAGGAGAAGGGATTGTGGCGTGACCATCCCCCCTGGGGGGTGATTTCTCGCTTTCTGTCTCTATGTCTCTATCTGGCGAGCGCACACGCCTTATAGTGAAAATCTCTCCAAATAAAAAAAAAAAAAAAGAAGTGATGCATTTCATTTCAAGCCAAGAGGATTATAAAGCTCATCTGCATTCTCCATCCTCTTTCATCTGCTCCTGGATATCAATAGTCAGAGTGATCTCAAATGCCTAGTGTTAAGCATGTAAGAACCTCCACAGTGTAAGGTCTTAGAATAACTGTGCCACAGGCCCTGCTCTTCTCTCTCATACCTAAACTCCTATCAGAAAAACAGTGGACGTGGGACCAGCAGTTAGTGTAATGGCTATGTCGCTGGACTTCTATGTTGTCAACCGCAGTCTGAGTCCTCGACCAGGTGGCTTAAACTCACGCCAGGCGCGTGTGCGTGTGTGCCCAAGATCCCAAGAGGAGAATGGAAGAGAAGGGATTGCAGTATGGCCATTCCCCCTGGGGGGTGATTTCTCGCTTTCTGTCTTTCTGTCTCTCTCTGCCTTTCTGGCAAGTGCATGTGACCTATAGCAAAAACCTCTCTAAACAAACAAACAAACAAATAAACAAAAAACAGTGGATGTTATGTAAGTGAAAAATAAATATATCTGACATAATGAGCTGTTCAGATTTGGAGATTTCCTGTTACAGAAGTTAGCATTGCCTTAATTAATACCAGAGTTGAGGATATAAAACTCTGAGAGCTTGGGGACCAGCAGATAACATAATCTTTACATTGCTGGACTCCCACATAGCCAACTGCAGTTGAAGTCCTGGACCCAGTGGCCTGAAATACACTGCTCATGTGTGTTCTCATTCTCCCAAGAGGACAATGGAGGAAAACGGATTGTGACATGCCCATCCCCCTGGAGGGTGATTTCTGGCTTTCTGTTTCTCTCTGTCTCTTCGGCAAGCACACGTACCCTATAGCAAAAATCTCTCTTAAAAAAGAAGAAAAAAGAAAGAAAGAAAGAAAGAAAGAAAGAAAGAAAGAAAGAAAGAAAATTTAAAAATGAAGCTCTAAACTTGAAGTACCTTAAAATCCAGAAATACAAAGGAATCCGCTGTTCCACTCATATCATGTCAGTCTCTAATTCCCCTCTCTCGTCTATGTCTTGCATGACATTGGACACAATAGATGCTCAAAGCACATTTAGTGATTCATTATTTTAATGGATAGTTTGAACGCCTCTCACGTGCCAGGTACTAAGTACTAGTAATTCTACAGATGGAGCCCCTGCCCTCATGACACGTACACTCAAGTGAAATAGTCTGGTGAATAAATTAATGCAGAAAGGATGACTCTATCTGGAGAAAAGTAAGCCCTATTGAGGTCACTATGAAAATTTTCATTCCCCATAAATTATCACAACACATATAGAATTACCACAGCCGCTCCCTTATACCACTGTAACACTTACCCCCCTTGAAAAGCAAATGCCCTAGGAAATAAACGGGTTCCAAGTCATCACCATCTTGTAGAGCAGCAACCATCCATTGTAGGAGGGGAGCAGGAGGAAGTGGAGAAAATGTGTCATTCTCCTCTTTACCCCAAATAAAAGGCTCACAGAGATGCCACTGAAGAGAAACCCATTTTGCCCATAAACCAGAGACCATTCCACCTAGCAGTACCTGACTTTAGATGACAGAACAGGGTTGGACAGTGACGTGGTGGTTAAGGCGTTAAACCTGGCCAACCATGGTTCAAGTACCAGATCTGGAGGCTTTCTTTCTCACTTTCCCTTTCTCTTTCTCTGTCTCTTTCCAGTCAAATTAAAACAATAATAATGATAGATAAAGTTAAATGAATAATTATTTTAAAAAATTTTTAAAGAAGAAAAAGATAGAGCCTGGTGGCATAGTGGTTGGGGCACTGGACTCCCATGTGGTCAACTGTGGTTTGACTCCTGGACCTGGTGGCTTGTTGTCTCACTTTCCTCTCTCTCTCTCTCTCGTAAAAATTTTTTAAAAAAATGAATAAAATTAAATTGAAATAATTCTTTAAAAAAAAAGAAAGATGTTAGAAGATAGAACCCACATTCTCTTATTTAAAAAAGAAAATGTTTTGGATCTCATAAAAATCTTACAAAAGTAGCTATAACACTACTGTATAATAATAAGCTTAAAGTAGTATGATAACCATATATTGGAGAACAGCACTTTTAAGTTCAATGTTTGAAGCAATAATCATTTTTTAATTATTATACTTTATTTAACATTTAAGAGACAAAGAGGGAAAGTGAGAAATTACCCCCCAGGAGGACGGCAATGCCATAATACCTTCTCCATTCTCCTCCTAGAATCTGGGCACGCAAGCACATGAACCCGGCATGAGTTTCAAGTGATCAGGTCCAGGATTCTAACAGCGGCCAGCCAGGTGGGACATAACCATTACACCATATGCTGGCCCCACCTTGAAAATTCTTAACCCTATAAAAAGTTCTAAGAACAGTACAAAAAAATGCAGTTATTTTTAACCTAGGTTTACTTGGTTAACATTTGGCTACACTGGTATAATCTGTATCTCTCTTCATAGATAGAAAGTAGATCATAGTGAAAGAGAAAGATGAATAGCTGAATCATTAGAGACTAAGTTACAGATTATGGATCTGACACCTCATTAAATTTTTTTTTAATTACCAGAGGGCACAAGTACTCACAGAGACAGAGAAAGAAAGAGAGAGAAATCACCCTCTAATGAAGTATGATTACAATCCTTTTCCTCCATTCCTCTTTCCCATCAGGATTTTAGACATGCATGCATGCACACTCAGAGTGCTTTTCAAGCCATGGACGGGGGCTGGGGTTCAAACTGTGGTCAGTCATGCGGGATCCAGTGCCCTTTACTGCTACACCACGAGGCTGGCCTGACGCTTCATTTCAAAATACTTTATTATCTGTTTCCTAAGAATAAAGTTATTTTGCTCTCTAATCATCACACTATCACATTTAAGAAAATTAACAAGGATTCTTTAAAACCTAATATCCACTATGTATATCATTTTCTTTAATTGTGCCAAAACTACTTTCATGAACGTTATTTCTAAGCAGTATTCAAACAAGTCTCATTCATTGGTTATTAACAGCATCAGCAGTCTCTTTATCTGGGACCTAAACTTCATCTCTTTTTTCTTCTTGATGTTTCCTTTCAGCAAAATCCAAACCAGTTTGTCTTTTAGAGTCTGCCACACTCTGAATGGATCTACTTACTGACCTGTACCTGTATCACTTTTTTTTTCCTTTTCACTACAGATTAGGTCTAGAAGCTTGATGAATTTAAGTTAAAGATTTTACAAGAATACTTCATAGATGGATGCTCTGTTTATCTACCCAATATACTTTCCAATGGATATGGACTTTCATATCCTTTTATCCCATATAACTTCCTTCCAGTGACCACTCTCAAGAATAGCAGCAGTTGGAAACCAGCAGTTGGCGTAATGGCTATGTCGCTGGACTCCCACGTAGTCGACCGCGGTTCGTGTCCCAGACCCGGTGGCATAAAACTCACGCCGGGCGCGTGTGCATGCGTGCCCAAGATCCCGAGAGGAGAATGAAGGAGAAGGGATTGCGGCGTGACCATCCCCCATGGGGGGTGATTTCTCGCTTTCTGTCTCTATGTCTCTGTCTGTCTGGCGAGCGCACGCGCCCTACAGTGAAAATCTCTCCAAAAAAAAAAAAAGAATAGCAGCAGTTCTGGGAACCAGCAATTAGCATAATGACTATGTCGCTGGACTCCCACCTAGTCGACTGTGGTTCGCGTCCTGGACCCTGTGGCTTAAAACTCACGCCGGGCACGTGTGCATGCGTGCCCAAGATCCCGAGAGGAGAATGGAGGAGAAGGGATTGTGGTGTGACCATCCCCCCTGGGGGGTGATTTCTCGCTTTCTGTCTCTCTGTCTCTCTCTGTCTAGCAAACACACGTGCCCTATAGCGAAAACCTCTCAAAAAAAAAAAAAAAGAAAAAGAATAGCAGCAGTTCAGTCCCAGAAATCCTTCAGTAAACTGAAAAGTTATCACAAAATAGGCAAAAAAAAATTATCTATATATCTATCTATATGTACGTATGGTTTAGTTGGCCAGAGCATCATTTTTAGTGAGGTCTTAGTTCCCCACCCTCACAATTGGCTGCTACAGTCTGAATGTTTGTGTGCCTCTCTAGTTCTTATGTTAAAATTCTTATCCCCAAAGAGATGATATGAGGTATGAATAGATGAGACCTTTGGAAGATGATTAGGTCAGAAGGGTGGAGCCCCCATGAATAGGATTAGTGCTCTTAAACAAGAGCCCCCAGAGAAGCCACTTACTCTTTGCACTTTGTAAGTTACCGTGAGAAGACAGCTGTCTATGAGGGAAGGAGCTCTTACCAGACAGAGTGCCTCGGTGCCTGGATCTCGGGCCTCTCAGCCTCCGGATCTGTGAGAAACAGATTTGTGTTGTTTACAGTATAAAAACTCAGTTTAAGGTATTTAGTTATAGCAGCCCAAACAAACTAAGTCAATGGCTTAACGAAGTGTTTAATTCCATGTAAGAAAGACAACACATTTATTACTCTTATTTTAGGAAGAGGTAGCCAAAACTGTTTGTGTAGTTACCATTTATTTATTAAAGACAACTATATTCCCAGGGCATTGTGTGTTTAGTGGCCTCTGAAACGGCAAGGAGGGCTAGTCTGTAGTGTAGAGGTTAAGGCAGCTAGATTCCACAGAGCTGACCACGAAGCTTGAGTCCTGGACCCAGAGGCTTGAGAAAGATGCTGGATGTGGGTGTGAATATGCCCAAATCCCCAAATGAGGGAGAAATGGAGGTGTGACCATGCCCTGTGAGGGGTGTGTTCTCACCTTCCCTCTCTCATTTCTCTCTCTCTCTCTCTCTCTCTCTGCTGAGCATGACACTCCCTCTGATAATTTTTTTTAATGCAGAAAAGAGAAGTGAAACAAAATTAAAGAATGAATAGAGAGACAATTATAGCATTAAAGAGATGGCTTTCAAACTTTTAGGCCATGACCAACCCAATATACACAAGTATATGTAAACTGAAATAAACATTTCATAAAACCATACTTATATTTACTAAATATTAAGCGACCTGATATTTTATAGATCCTATTTAAAAAAAAAAAAAAAAAGAATTTGCTTTACCCATAAAATTTTCAAAACCCCTGATGGCTCATGACCTGCAGTCAGGGGGAAAATGCATTAGACTAATTAGACTTAAGTGTTCAGCAAAGGAATGAGGAGGAGTTAGAGTGACAGTAATAGTGTACTTCAACAGAGAATTATGCTGTTCTTTAATTTTCCAAAACAGTTTTCTCTTTGGGCCATGATATCATATAAAGTTCAATCACAAACAAGACGAGTTTAAAATCATTCTTGCACTACTTAACTACAGACAGCTGGATGACTTGGACACGTCCCTTAGACTTCCCTGGGATCCTGTTCTTCCCCTGGGAAACAGAGATAATGCCAGGTCACAGAGATGGTGCAGAGGTAAAGGAGAAAAAGAGAACGAAAGCACCTGCCACAAACCAAGTAAATATGGTCTTATGGTCCCAGAAGTCAAGGTCTAAATTCATAGTACAACTTGCCCTTGGCTTGAAGAAATCAAAGTAAACTAAGTGAACTTTCTCACTGAGTGCACCATCATCCTGGCAAATCATCACCTCTGTGTGTCAGAGAGTCAGACAGAAGAGTAGGTTGGCCAACAAGAAGGCACTAAGCAAAAAAGATCTCTGCGTGCATCTAAATCCTCTCAGAATGACAGAATGCTTGGATTAAAAAAAAAAAAAAAAAAAAAAAAAAGACTAGCCCAGATTATATAAATGTCCTGCCATGAAAACAGTCACTGAAAACCGGTAAAATGGTTTAAGTTGGTGCTGGCTTCAAGCATCTCGTTCATCGTTTGTTTTAATTATTCCTGATGTGTTGCCTATCACATCACAAGCTTCTTCAAAGGGAAAGGAATAAGCAGTTGTCATAACAACAAAGCTCTTCATTACCCTGGGAACCTTCGACAGCTTTATTTAAAATGAAGGAGAAAAAAGAACCCTAACCAATTAGCTTTATCAGTCTGATTCATGTTCTTCTTAAACTGATAACAGTGTTTCCTGAAGAACTTACAATTTGATGGGGAATGTGTCATGAATATTTATGCTAACATAAAACTCGGAGAAAAATTGGCAAGCTAATTATCACTTGGAAGGTGTTTCTGGTCAAATTCCTGCCCAGTGATCCATTTGATTTTTTTAAATGACTTTTATTAAACAAATCAAAGAATTAGTGGGACATTTGCCAACATCTATCCATTGGTTCAAGAACAGCAATGAGACCTATTTAGGTTTAAACTTTAAAGCCAGAGGTTCACCTTCACTAATTTGATTTGCATGAACTTATCATTCAGTTAAACCGGAAATGTTCTTGTCTGCCTTCCACCCTTCCTTCTCTGTGCCAGAGATATAGCGAAAGTCCCAAGACAGTTTTAATTCTGCCCTTCTCTGCAGAATTAAAAAAGCAGATGTTTTCTTCTGGCTTCAGGAGATAAGACTGAGAAGTAATTATTGTTCTGGTCCCAAATCCCACAGGTGTTTCCATTGCTGCCCTGTGACCACTCCAGGAAAAATAAATAGTAAATTTGAGAGGGTCTGGTTGAGGTGCTCTTTTAGTTCAGACTGGAAGCCAAATGTTTGAGGATTTCTTGCAAATGAAAACTATGCAGGAATTGGCAAATATTTTGGCAAAGAGATAGATATTAAGTATTTGTGACTTTGCAGGATATAGACTCTTTGTTGCAGCTATTCAGGTCTGCCATTGCTGAGTGAAACAGCCATAGACCATATGTAAGCTAAGGGACTTAGCCAGATTGGATTCAGCCATAGTTTGCCAACTCCAACGGGTTCCCAAGAAATTCAGTATCTACCACCAAAGAATTAAGTTATATAAACAATGAACACTTGACAAGCATGTTCACATGTTCACAAAGGGTTTTCACATATATCATTTATTTAATCCTGAAATGACAGACATTTTTGTATACTTATGTTACATAAGTAGACTTCAGTTGCTCATGTAACTTTCTTGCTTTTCAAGATCTCTTGATTTCAGTTTCAATATTCTTTTCACCATACACCCAGCTGCCTCATAAACAATGCACTTTATACATATCAAACAGAAAGAAATGAATGACAATATCTACAACTGTAGTTAGTGCTCAATGAAGCGAAAAAAAAAATCAACACTCCTTTCAGCCCTAGTGAATTCCTCACAGTACTTTTTTTTTTTAAGGGAAAAATTTTTTTTTTTTGAGAGGATTTTGCTATAGGGCACATGCGCTCGCCAGACAGACAAAGAGACAGAGAGACAGAAAGCGAGAAGTCACTCCCCAGGGGGGGATGGCCACACCGCAATCCCTTCTCTTCCTTTCTTCTCTCGGGATCTTGGGCATGCACACGCACATGCCTGGTGTGAGTTTAAGCCACCAGGTACGGGACTCGAACCGCGGTCGGCTACATGGGAGTCCAGCGACATAGTCATTACGCTAACTGCTGGTCCTAAGGGAAAGATTTTTGCTATAGGATGTGTGCACTCACCAGACAAAGAGAGAGAGAAGGACAGAAAGGGAGAAATCACCCTCTGGGGGGATGGCCATATTTCAGTCTCTTCTCTATTCTCCTCTTGGAATTTTGGGCATGCATACACACATGCCTGGTGTGAGTTTTAAGTCACCGGGTCAGGGACTCACAGTCAACTACATGGGAGTTTAGCAATGTAACCATTATGTCATCTGCTGATTCCTTATGGGACTAACTTGAGTGTTAAACCAAGCTTTGGGTGACTAGAAAGTCAGGTAATTCTGTGTGTCCTGAGTTCCAGGCTCATTTCAGGAATTAGCCACGTAGGTTTAGTTAATTCCAAACTGTCTGTCTTCCCAAACCAAGACCAAAAAGGACTTCAGCAATTGTTTGCAGCATGGAGAAAAACACACCCAGAAATAGATCCACCCAAAATTGGATCCACACTGAATCCAATTCAGAAGTCGTTATGGCTCAGGCTCGGAATATACTTACAGTACTCATATAGAAAAGAATCTTGTTACCAAAGATTGTGCAGACAACTATTACTTCATTATGACAGTGCTGCCCAATCAGAATACTGCGTTAGGAAACACAGATGCACCGTCGGTTAAGGAGTATGATTTAACCAATTGTTCTCTAGATTTTAGCCCCATAAATATTCTCTGTATTATTCATTTCAAATAAAATACCCATGAAAAATCTTGCTGATGAGACATTTGCAGGTGATAGTCTCCATGTCCAACTCACTTCAATTCCATAAGCATTGGCTGAGTGCCTTCTCAGTGTCAGGCATAATAAAAATAATCTTTGCTGGGTGTGCAGTAGTTAATGCACTGGACTTCCACATGGCAGATGGCAGTTCAAGTCCCAGACCCAGTGGTTTGAAACTCACATAAGCACATGTGTGTGTGTGCCCAAAATTCTTTTTTTTTTTTTTTTGGGGGGGTTTTTTTTTTTTTTTTTTTTTCCGCTATAGGGCACGTGTGCGCGCCAGACAGACAGAGACATAGAGACAGAAAGCGAGAAATCACCCCCCAGGGGGGATGGTCACGCCGCAATCCCTTCTCCTCCATTCTCCTCTCGGGATCTTGGGCACGCACGCACACGTGCCCGGCGTGAGATTTAAGCCACCGGGTCCGAGACGCGAACAGCGGTCGACTACGTGGGAGTCCAGCGACATAGCCATTACGCTAACTGCTGGTTCCCCCAAAATTCTGAAAGGAAAATGGAGGAGGTAGAATTGCTGCATGGCCAGCTCCCCTGGGGGATAATTTCTCACTTTCTGTCTACCTGTCTCTTCAGCAAGTGTGCACGCCCTAATAACAAGAATCTCTCTAAAAATTAAAAAAATAGTAATACCAATAATCTCTGCCTTCAGAAAGTTCATACTTTCAGCAATAAGAATAAAACGCCTATATAAATGAGTACAATACAGGCAGAATTTTACTTAATAAAGGATTTAATAGTACATAAATTCAAGAGAGAAGAGATTTAAAGAAAGATATGGAAGTTTTCTTGGAAAAGGGTATCTTAGGCTGAGCTTCTATATAAAAACATACTGTAGACTAGGTAGCTACAAATAACAGAAATGTAATTCTCCTAGTTCTGGAGGCTGAGAGGTCCAAGATCAAAACATTTCTCAGAGTCTGAAGGTCAAAAAGTCTGAGGTCAAGGCACTGGAACTTTAGTGTCTGGTGAGGGTTTGTGCCTTCCTACACAGGTGCCGTCTCACTGCATTCTCCATGGTGGAAGGGGTAAGGACGCTCTCTGGGGTCTCTGTTATAAAAACGCTAATCACGGGACCAGCAGTTGGCATAATGGCTATGTCACTGGACTCCCATGTAGTCGACTGCGGTTTGCGTCCCGGACCCAGTGCTTAAAACTCACACTGGGCACATGTGTGTGCATGCCTAAGATCCCAAGAGGAGAATGGAGGAGAAGGGATTGCGGCATGGCCATCCCCCCAGGGGTGACTTCTCACTTTCTGTCTCTATGTCTCTGTCTGTCTGGCGAGCACACGCGCCCTATATCAAAAACCTCTAAAAAAAAAGTAAATAATAATAATTGAAAGGTGTAGCAACAGAGAGCACTATTACTGCATGTCAACTGTTAGAGCTGTCTAGAGGCTGACCCCTTAGCTTAATCGTGACCTTTCCTATTTGCCTGGTCCCCTACAGACCCACTGTACCTATTTGCGTAACATGGCTTCCACAAGCATTTTGAGTTTGCAAGAGAACTAGTTCAAAAGCAACACGTGAGAGAAGGCTGGCTGCCCCATGATCTAGTAGCTAAGGGAGCCTGATATCATATTGCTGACCACGTGGTCTGAATTCTGGCCCCAGCAGCTTGGAAAACACACCATACACATGTGCATGTGTGCCTAAGATCCTGAAGGAGTAGAGAAGGGATTGTAGTGTGACCCTACCCACAAAGCAAGAGAGAGAGAGAGAGATAGAGCACTTTTTTATCACACTCAGGAGGGGGGGGTGTTTTATTCTCTCTGTTTCTCTCTGGTGAGCACATGGGCTCTCCAGCAATTATTTAAAAAAAAATAGGAAAGAAGGAAAAAAGACATGAGATACCTCCTAAAATAAGGTGAGAGAACTTGAAACTATTTCAAGATTGTTAGGAAGGTGGTTAAATTTATCATGTTGACTTTAAAGATAAGTGGCTTACTATTAAATTATAAGTCATGAATTACTCAAAGAGGAAAAGTGCATAGAATTACCTATATAGTAGAGAAGATATTGGATCATCGGAAAAGTCATGATGCATTTTTGCATAGAAAAACAGAAAAATGCATCATGAGTTTTCTGATGACCTAATCATTGAGTTGCCTCTAAGCCTAAAATTCTGAATTTGATTCAGTAAACAATGATGAGCAATAGAACATTTTTGTACAGAGGAGTGATATACTGGAGGTAATTTTGGCTTTTTTTAAAGATGTTAATTTTGACTAAAATATAATTTTTAATTTATAAACCTTGTTTTAGCAATTAAACAGGTTATTTAATGAACTATGTTGGAACTAAATGTCCTGTAAGTTCATGTTTTGATTTATTACTTGGCTGATCTCAATTTGAATCAGTTGTCCTATAACTTTTTTTTAGTGCTCTGCATAAATTTCAAAAGCTTTCCCATAAGCATAAATATGTGAAGAACCACAGTGTTAAAATACTTTAGTTTTATAAATTATGTGTTTGCCTATAACTTTTCTTTTCTTTATGCCACTTAAAAGCAATTATTTCCAAATGGAAAATAATTCATACTGGATATATTCTAAAGTCCATTTATAAATGAAAGGCAATTATTTTTGAGACATATATATATATTCTACAATTCTTTACATTAGCTGTTGTGTGTTTTTTTTTTGACATTCACTAAAAATATGCCCAATGTGATTTGATTATATTAAAGAATTTGAAGTTATTTATTTCATAACACTCATATATGCACAGTCAGCCTTTTGAGTATATCGTATCTCTGATAGGGTTGTTTTTATCCTATATTTAAGACGTTCATGTTCTCTTTCTATATTCACATAATAATTCCAGTAATTTATGGCTTATAACATAATACTTATCTTTTTTTTGAAGTGAACAAGGTAATTTTAAGCACCTTTCTGATGATAATTAAATTAGTTCACACTCTTGCATTTTCTAAGAAACAATGTCACTGGAGCGGCACATCTGACCCTTCAGCCATTTTTTAAAAAATGTCTTTTGTCTACTCTATCACCTTTCCTCCTCAGGTTATTAGTCACATCTCCCTCTAAGATATTAGCATATTTATCAGATTTCAACCCCTGCACTTGGGCTATTGGCCAAGAATAAGCCCAGCAGAAAGTACTAGCTATCTATCAGCTGAGGCTAGTTTTCATTTCCATTACCACCATATTGCCTCTAGAACCATTTGTTTGTAGAACTATAGTCTCCTTAGTGTATTACAAATGAGCTTGAATTTGACAACTGCAAGAGAATCACATGTATGTTTTAATTCCCTGGATAGGGCCAGCCTGATGACAAATTTTAAAATAATCTCATCTTCAAGGCTAAGGATCTTACTGAAGCCAGCAAATGCCTGTATCTCACAACAGAACTACCAAGAAGGGTATAATTATTTTGATAATCATTGGGTTTCTCCAAGAGATACCCACAAATGTGCACATGTTTAAGTGGTGTTTTTAGCAGTCATACCTCATAAATCAATCTGGCAGCTCCTTATAATCACGGATGCTTTTCATGTCGGAGTCACCTTCGTCTCCCAATGTCTTCCTTGGGCTGAAATCCTGAGATCATGTAAATTATTCCAATAGTGTTTTCCTCCAAGAAGATATAAACAGACTTGCCTATATTCTTTTTGATCTATAATTTGATTTCTTTGCCTAGTCTCCCTAAAATCATATCGCCTTTTTTTCACACTCGCATCACATTACACGTGCATGTGGATTTTCTGGGAGTCATCACCTCAGTCTGTTCCACGTTACCACTTTCCACGTTTCCCCTCCGGCATGAGTGTCTGTGTTTCTCATATTTTCCCACGCCCTTTATTAACACAGCACTATTCGGAATAAACCTCTGGGGATCTTTAGTCAGTACATTTTCTTTTCACACTTTCATGTTCAGATACACCCAACATGAGTTTATTGCGAATCCCTCAAAAAGTAACTGAGTCGAATTCCAAATACATGTTGGATACTGAATTTTCCTCATCTAGTCATTTGTATCTTAAGGTATGAAGTGCATCTGGCAAATTTGGAATTAGGTAAATTCTCTATCTGCCCTATCTATACATATAGTAAAGCTATTTTTATGTGGAAACAAACAAACAAAAAACCTAAAGCCCTTAAGTTATTCACAGCAGAAGTCAGAAGTGTTTAAGGAGTATCACTGATCACACGGCATAAACAGCTTGTTACACACCTTACAGTTGAGTCTTGCGTTGCTACCCCTCTACTTCATTCAAGTCTTTCTGCCTTCCCTCCTCAGAGAGATTCTCAAAGGTTGAGAATAGGAAGTGTACATGTATGAATATGTACATGTGAGCATGTGTGCACACTTCTTGGGATTTTCCACAGCTTCTAACACTATGCAGTGTACATAGGAAACACTTAGAAATGTGAACAAGGAAGGAGGGAGGGAAAAGGAAATAAATACATAACAGGAATTAGAGCCTGAACAACACCTGAGAGAAAATGAGGGACCCAGGCTTCCTGATCATCCAAATGACTCCCTCATCATGAAAATTCCTGCAAGAAAGGAGAGGATAAAGAGAGAAGTAGTTGAATTATATAGTGTTTATGCTTTCTGAGAAACAAAAAGGAGTCCATACTCTTCTAAAGCATTAAAAAAAAAAAAAGATCAACTTTTAGAGGTTAATATAAATATAAAATGTAAAGTATGGCTACATAGCTGTCAGATATTCAGCATGCCTCTTTCTCTGTCTGTGTGTGTATGTGTAGAGCTTTTTGCCTTAAGATGTGTGTGCTCACCCAAGAGGAGAAAGAAAGAGACAGTGAGAAGGAAAGGGAGAGGTCATTTCCTGGGGCGATGGCCATGCCACAATTCCTTCTCCTCCATTCTCCTCCTGAGATCTTGGGCAGGCACACACACATGCCCGGTATGAGTTTCAAGCCTCCAGATCTGAGACTCAACCGTGGTAGGCAATGTGGGAGTCCAGTGATGTAACTGCTACATCAGCTGCTGGCCCCGTCAGCCCATTTTTGACAGTCAAGGCACAGCAGGGACTCAATACATGTTTGCAGGATCTATTAATAGTAACATCTCACTGGACGTATGGACTTGATTATGTACCAGTCTTTAATCTTCACGTAGGTTACCTATTTTAAAAAACGAATTAAATCGATAGAAGTGGGCAATCCATTCCATTTTATAAATACTTATTTAATTTATATAACTCACCTTAATTGAATTTTTGCTACAGTCCTATGTGCTAAGTATTATCATAATCCCCAATTATACTTTATACAGATTAGGAAATTTAAGCTAAAAATGATGAGTGACTGACCCAAGGTTCACAGCTGGCTTGTAAATGGCTGGGCAGAGTTCAGACCCAGGCAATCTAACTGAAAAGCCTGCTTGTAGGCATGACTCTGGAACTCCAGGGACTCTTCCACATAATAACGTGCCTTTTATATAAGCAATACACCTTACTAAGCCAGAATTATGTGAGTCTGTCTGTATACTCTGACCCATTCTAAACACCATGATGTTAACTCTCGAAGTTGACTTGTATGTATAATGACACCCAGAAGTATGATCTGGCTTTGGGACCTCGTTCTGAGCTTTCTAGGAATGCCTGACTCTATGAACAGGTGTGAGAATGATATACATTTTGCTGTACTTAGACTTAGATATAATAACAAAGTATGAACACTATAGAGAGGTGATCACATACCAAGTATTCTTTGGAACCTTAAGCTACTATGACAAAAAGAAAAGCTTATCCCTGTTTTGTCCTGGTCTTGATTCTTCTGTTTGTTACCCCAGTTCATCTACAGTCTTGGGCTCTTCAATGGTCCTTTGTTTTTGGTTTTTGAGATCTATGGAACAAATTCTTGATCTTGTCAAGATATTCAGCATATCTGTGTGTGTGTGTGTGTGTCTGTGTGTAGAGGTTTTTGCCTTAACATACATGTGCATTAAATTCACAAATGCCTATAGTTTTCTATGGTATCTCCTTTGTAAATTTCCTTGGAGCTTTCCTCCCTTCCACTGTGCGGAGTTAGAGGTGTTTGCGCTCCTCATTTGTTTTCGGCTCAGAGCAGTCTGTCCTGCCAGATTTCTCTTTCCAAGTACTGTCTCTTCGGCAGATAGTATCAAAGTATTGATTCTGGGACCAACAGATGGTGTAACGGTTGTCACTAGACTCCCATGTAGTCGACCACAGTTCAAGTCCCTGACCCAGCAGCTTAAAACCCACACCAGGCACACGTGCGTATGTGCCCAAAATCCCAAGAGGAAATGGAGAAGAAAGGATTGTGGCATGGCTATCCCTCCTGGGGGAAGGGGGGTGATTTTTCACTTTCTGTCTCTCTCTTTCTGGAGAGCACACACACCCCACAGTGAAAATCTCTCTCAAAAACAAAGTATAGATTTTAAAGTCCACAGTTTTTGGCAATAAGACGCCACTTGTTGGCGTCCCATTTCGAAAACATATTTCCCAGTGTCCCATGTCACGATCCTGTCTGTCTACACATCTTGTTGAAAGCAGTGGCTCTCAGACATTGCGTGTAATTGTTTCATCTCCAGTACGGCGTAAGCGCCATATCTACTTTGTGAGGCACCTTCTCACCTTCAGATCTTCTCAAGCATGTTCCTTAGGACTTTAGGACTGACCAATGACACTGTTCTTTGCTCCTTTCCCATCATTAGAAATTTTCCTAGTACTGTATAGTCCTGGGTCAAAAGACAACCTTTAGATATGTTTAAATTCTAATCTGTGGCACAGCACACTGTCAACCTCTGATGTGGCTAATTTGATGCATCTGCAATGATTCCAAATCTTTCATTCACGTTGAGATCATCTTTCATTAGTCTTTTGAGTGCTATAAAAATATGAAGTACTTCAACTGCTTTATTCCAAAAATGGGAGTGAGAGTATTTGTGATCTCAACTAGAGAAGCTGTAACTTCAGTCATTCAAAAACATTTTTAGCAACTTTCATGTGCTAGAGAAATGACGGTAACAAGATAAGCAAAGGGTCTGCTCTCATGGAATTCACATTCTATAACTTTGTCATTAGTTAATATTTATCAACTACATTTGGCTACATTTGACATGGAAAACATATGTTAGGTGTTTGGGAACAGCCAATAAATAACATCCGTCTTTCCCAATTGAATTCAGAACCAATTTAGAGATAGAAAAGATAGACAGATGGAGTTCAAACCAACAGCTTTATTACTGTTAAAGACGACTGGAGAATGTGGCTTTAGACCTGCTTTTATCGCTGAATTTAAAAGACTTGCTTCCTTATTCACTGGTGTAGTCTGACAGCTGCAGGCCCTTTCCCTAGAAATACAGAGCCCTTACCAGGCAGCAGAGAGCTAACCAGAATGCACGAATCCTGTGGACATGTTCACTCTGAAAAGGAAAAGTCTAGAAGGGGCTGAACCAGTATGTTCAGTTTCTTTTCTTGAACTTCTCGAACAAATAACTGACAGGAGAGGTTAGGAATGTCATCCTAGCAGAAATCCCATCACATGGAAACATGAGACCAGAGTGATTATCAAATAATAAATGCAATTCTGAAAACAAGTTAGTTGAGTCAAGGAAAATGTATTTGTCCTCCAAGCACGAAAGACGTATTGAGACTCATGGGTCCGCAGGTTAATTAACACTGATTTGGAGAGTTCAAACCATTCAATGGCTTCAGTAAATGGTCATAACATTAATGGCGACTTTCATTTTGAAAGCAAAAATTGCAAATGAAGCAAAGATATATAGATCAGGAGTTGCAAGCTTTCCATTCCCATCTGAATTAAAATAAATAGCAATTTAAAATACAGTCTATATAACAATGAAGAGTAATTATGACAATAATTGGAGGAAGTATTTGTAATGAAGCATTACATGTAGAGAGAAGGTGTTTGAATAAGCCCATCATTGAAAATTCAGTATCACCTTCTTGCAGGTTTGGATTTATTAAGCTATTTTCAAATATCATCTAAAAAGAAACAAATGGTTTGCAACCATAACAACTAGAGTAATCACCAATAAGACCTCAAGTAAAGTTGAAGGATGAGGCTCCCACTCTGGAGGCTGCTGCAAACACAAGAGTCAGTCAGATTCCAAAGCTGTTGCTTATTCCTCAGAGATCAGGTCACACTGTTGAGTCCCCCAATTTATTTAAATCTGTTATTTTATTTCAAGTGCTAATTGTCTCTCACAACAAACAGAAACTCCTCTCAGCTGCAATTATTGGCATTACAATAGATAATCAACAGGAAAGCCTAAAGTAGAGCAGGAAGAGTTGCCTTGGTTACAAACCTGCAATGCTTTGGGTATTACAGTTCTAAACAATGTGCTATCTTCTCTTCTCTATGCCCCATCCACGTTCAGATTTATCCAATATGGAGGCCTCGTCTTCCATGAATATTTTTATAATATTTCTTTGGTAAATAACCAATGAAAAAGAGCTTTCATTTAGAACATTTGAATATACATGTTGCGGACTTTCAGAATAAGAAGAAATCAAAGTGATCATTTAGTGCTAGACAGCATACTCCCACACTTGTTCTCTCCACAATCATACCTTGTGGCCATTACTCAACATTATACTCTCCCTTTTCCTAAAAGCAAATGGAAAAATTAATCACCCCATGGCCCATCTCTACTCCAAAATGTTATTTTTGCTCTTAATTGCATACTGAGTAGGGCAAGTGGGACAGGCCAAAAAGTAGACCTCCATACAGAGTTCTGCTAGTAATCGTGTTTTGTTTCCTCCCAACTATTGAATACAGGTTTTAAAAATTACGATGACTATTCTGATGATAATTTAGTAATGTTGATGGAAATAACCAAATCTGTAAAAATAATAATTAATGTGGTTGATTTTTAAGCAGAATATGAGTGACCTAGACCCAGAGAGGAGGCAAAGCATGCCTTTCTCGGAGTGATCAGGTACAGGGTTTTTTCTATTTGATTTTGAGAGTGAGAGAGAAAGTTTAAAATTTAGTGAAGAGTTCTTCCATTGGTCTGGCCCAAAAAGTTGAGACATGTGGAAGTGGGGGCTTGTAGGTTATAGGTGGGTTTTACAGTCTTTAGGTTGGTGATTGGAAAAGGAAGGTTGCTGAGATCAGAAAAGAATGTACTCTAACAGAGATAAGGAGGATTAATATAAATTACAAATATATACCATGCCAGGGACAAGATGTTCTGTTATCAAAGGGTCACAATGGTCTGTTAATGTTTGGGGGGTGACTCCCCCCAGGCCCTCTAGAAAGGATTTTGGAAAATAGGAAAAAGCAGTCAGACTTCTGTCCTCCGTAATGTATGTATCAAGCTAGAAAACACACTCTAAAACCTATATACCTCATGGAACATCTCATTGCTTTTCAATAAGCCTGTATTAGTGACCAGTAACTTTGTTCCTGTCACTCGCTAATTTGGGTTATGAGAATTTTTTTGTTTACTTTCAAAATATCATATGGGCCCACCGGGACTTACACTTTGTCTAATATTCAGAAGTGTAAGTGATAACTACCATTTATTAAGGCCTTAGTACACATTAACACATTCAACAAATATCTGTTATCTATGCTACGCATTACAATGTAGTATACACAGTATACAACAATCTTATCTTGGCAGAATTATTATTCCTATTTATAGGTAGGGAAACTAAGGTATATAATATAAATTGAAGGGACTTTGTTTTTTAACCTAAAATGTTTTTGCTAACAATGTAAAGGGGTATTTACGAGCCAGAACACCTGGATTAAAATCCTAGCTCTGCCACAAATAAATTACTTAACCTCTCTCTGTCATATTTTTTATCCATAAGATAAGGAAAATAGAGAAACAGGATTGCCATGAGAACTATGTGAATTAATATAAGTAAAACATTTAAAACAATGCCAGATACATGCTGACTATCCAATGTTAATTCTTTAAATATTTGTAATTTTATGTAATTTCCTACAGTGATTATGTTTTAATGTTTCGATAATATTACTATAATTACTCCTTGTATCTATAATATGTTTAATTATTTTCATCAGCGACACTGAAGATTATAAAATATCAGTGTGGGTATAAGACATTTCCATGCCATGCTTAGCAAACCTGGAAAGGCTATGCAGATTTTAAACATAAATGTATTCTTTACATATTTCCCAATATTTGCAATGGACTTACTTTTCTTTATTAGTATCAAATATCTCAGTCAGAGCGAACACTATGCAAAACTATGGCAAGAAAACTTTTCTATTATCTCTGGATAAATGTATGAACCAGGCCTAACTGCTCATTGCCAATTTCTTTTTTTTTCTTTTCTTTTCTTTTTTTTTTTTTTGAGAGGTTTTCGCTGTAGGGCGCATGCGCTTGCCAGACAGACAGAGAGAGACATAGAGACAGAAAGCGAGAAATCACCCCCTAGAGGAGATGGTCACGCCGCAATCCCTTCTCCTCCATTCTCCTCTCGGGATCTTGGGCACGCACGCACATGCACCCGGCATGAGTTTTAAGCCACCGGGTCTGGGACACGAACCGCGGTCGACTACGTGGGAGTACAGCGACGTAGCCATTATGCCAACTGCTGGTCCCAACCAGAAATGCTTAAGTAAAAGCTGGATCACTGTTTCTCCATTGTTATATAAAGAATTGCACAATTGCATTGTGAACGTACATTAGAAAACTTTTCTATTATCTCTGGATAAATGTATGAACCAGGCCTAACTGCTCATTGCCAATTTCTTTTTTTTTCTTTTCTTTTCTTTTTTTTTTTTTGAGAGGTTTTCGCTGTAGGGCGCATGCGCTTGCCAGACAGACAGAGAGAGACATAGAGACAGAAAGCGAGAAATCACCCCCTAGAGGAGATGGTCACGCCGCAATCCCTTCTCCTCCATTCTCCTCTCGGGATCTTGGGCACGCACGCACATGCACCCGGCATGAGTTTTAAGCCACCGGGTCTGGGACACGAACCGCGGTCGACTACGTGGGAGTACAGCGACGTAGCCATTACTAATAGCTAACTGCTGGTTCCCTGCTCATTGCCAATTTCTGAGATGAGAATTTGCTCAGTGGAAGGCTTGATTGCAGAAGGTATCAACTAGGAGAAGGATAGAGTCTAAGACTCTTTGAAGTACCCTCCCCACAAGAAAGGGGCAAGCAGGGCTTTTAAAGACAGAGCGGGAATGGAACAATGTGAGGGTCTGAGGATAGGAATCCAGGTACCATCCAGAGAGGTTTCTATAATGTCATCTTGGATGGACAGTACTATCTTCTTGGTGCCCGGAAGTTTCAAAGTAGAACCAGAAGATCTTATTATCAGGTTCATTCTAGGTAAAGAACTCAAGACAAAGAACTTTTAGGACACTTGCATCTCTTCAGTCTTCAACTACGTGCTACTCATGACTGTGTCTTCAAAGGTTGAACAATCATGGCCATCATTCACTGCCCGACCATAATCGATACTCAGGAGGGAAAAAGAGCATGAGTTCCATTTATTGTTTAAAATAAATTAGCTAGGACTCTAGAGCATTCTTTTTTTACCTAGTAAATATTATACTTGATACTTTAAAAGAAAACTTACTTTTACCTCTCAGGGACCAATATCACTATTCTGCTGTCCACCCTGTAATTAAATTGGTGTGCTTCTCCAATCCCTTAGGTTTTCTTCTCTATAAACCACTTTACAAATATTCTATTCATAATAAGTGTGCTGCTTATTAAGCTACTGTCTTTCAGATGAAAAATCCATCCCTTTAAACTCTTTATGTGAGACCTAGGACTTAGCAAAAAGTATTTCTCCATGGTCTATTAGGTACAACCATTAGAGGGCAGTATAGAGAGCGAACAGGGACTAGCTTTTACATGCAGGTTGATTGGGTATCACCAAAAGCCTAGTAGTCCCAGTCTCCGGCTTCGTTCACTTCTAAGAACCACTGGGTGGGCATTTCCCCTGCTCAGGGTTCTGAGCCCTGAATCCATGGCACATTCTCTTCTGATTTCTGAGATACCAGAAGCAGCTGGACAACTCTCCCTCTTCAGAAATCTGAACTCCAACTCTGCTAGGTTCAGACAACTTCAATTTCTTCTCTTTGTTCTTCCTGTCCTGCATTGTGACCACTTTCTGTCATTTGTGTCTCTCTACCTAAATGTTTACTTTTTGTTTTTTCATTTTTCCAACCTTTCTTTAACCAAATACTTTTTAAACATTTTCTTCTATTAAAATATCTAATATGGGTTCTCATTTTCTGTCTGCACCCTAAGTGATCCAAAATTGCTACAAACAACTGTTTGGGAAATTATACTCTTGGATGTTTCAGAAATACATCAAGAAAAAAAATGAAGAATTTTCTATCTACCTTTTAGTAAATATAAAAAAAAAAATTGTGGGGGTAGAAAAAGAGAAGTTTTCTTTGTACCCTCTGACATCCTCCACAAAACTAATTATAATCTTTTTAGTCTGCCAGTTCTGTCCACAGCTTAAGATCCAATATTTCCAGGCCAACCCCACAGCACAGTGGTTAAGTGCTATATGGAAGGAGTCAGATCCTACATGGCTAACTACAGTTCAAATCTCAGCCTTGGCAGCTTGAAAGTCATTCCAGGTGTATGTGTGTGTACATGCCCAAGATCCTTACAGGACAGAAAAATGGAAGAAAACGGATTGCAACATGACCAGGCCCCACTGGGAGTAGGGCTTGCTCACTCTCTCTTTTCGCAAGCACATGCACTCTCTGAAATGAGGGGGGAAAGAGCCAACATTTCCTAACACCCACCTTATAGAAATAGTAGACTTATTAATTAGGACTATATTATATATTTATTATAAAGTTATTAGCCAGGGGACCAGCAGGTGGTGTGGTGGTTAAGGACCTGGATTCTCACATGACTGACTGTGGCTTGGGTCCTGGACCTGGCAGTTTGCTTTCTCAATCTCTCTCAATCTCTCTCTCTTTCTTCTTTTCTTTCTGTCTATCTGTCTGTCTGTCTGTCGGTCTCTGTCTCTCTCTGGTGAGCACATATTCCCTATGGTAAATTTTTAAAATAATAACAATGAATAAAATTAAATAATTATTTCTTTGAGAGAAAGATTTTCACCAGAGAGACAGAAAGAAAGCAAGAAAACACCCCCCAGGGGCTATGGCCATACCACAATCCCTTTTCCTCCACACACCCAGCATGAGTTTCAAGCCACCAGGTCCAGGACAGAGTGGTTCACTGTCACTGCCCAGCATCACAAGTGAGGATTGTACCACATATTGCTAGCCTGGGAAAAGATCAAAATTCAAAGTAAAGCTTCTACTATGCACATCAGTTTCAGACCACTGTAATGTTGAAAAATTGTAAGTTCTATCATAAGTCAGTACTACACATATAGAATGTATGAGGGAACTACAAAAGTTGAATTAAAATATGAGTTTATTGGACCAGCTTCTGGCTTGATAGTTAAGGCAGCTATACTCCCACATGGATGTTGTTCGAGTCCCAGACCTGGCAGCTTGAAAATCACATTGAGAGTGTATGTGTACATGCCCAAAATCCCAGGAAGAGAATAGAGGAAAATGGACTGCAGCGTAGCCATCCTCCCTGGAGAGGTGATTTTTCACTTTCCCTCTCTCTATCTCTCTTAGGTGAGCACATGAGCCATATGGAGAAAAAAAAAAAATCCAAACACGATAGCACAGGTGGTAAGGCAATGGGAGCCATATGGCAAGTATAGGAAGGTCTGATGTTCAAATCTCATGTCGATTTGAACATGCTGGGCACATCAGTGGGTGCTCCCCTCATCCTGGTTGGCTGGAAAGCTAGAGAGGAGAGACACAGCATGATAAAGCCTTGTTGGGATTTCTGTCTCTGTTCTCCCCCATCCCTTTCATGAAATAAACAAACAAAAATGAACAGCAAATTTAAGAGCATATGATCTTTTCCCTAGGAGCCTTACTAGTCCATTTAGAGCACACCTGGAGAAACTTGGACTAGGAATGAGCAGCATGGATTTCCTCTTCATTGAGAGTGTTTCGCTGATTCTTTCCTTTGTTATCAGAGCTATGTCAATGAGAGTGGAACACGGGGTCTAGCAGTACACTAAACGTTAAATTATTCCGAAACTGATTATATGGCTTGTGAATTACTGTATCTTCTTTCATATCTCACACTTACCATATCCATTAGCATCTCCAATAAAAGTGTGGCTTTGAAACATGAAATTCATAACCTAGGATCCTTTCACTCTGAAGAAGACTTGAAGGCTAACCACGCCTATTTCTGAACTCCCTGGGTCAGTCAACTGTCTTAATAAGGGAAAATAAACTGCAAGGCAAGTGAATAAATTCGTGGAAGGGATGAGAACTAGTCAATTTGTTCCTTGTAATCTGACTTGCTTACACCTCTGAGGTGCTTCCAGAGAGGAATATCATAATAGTGATAAAAGTAAAGGTAGAAGATTATTTAAAGATTTTAATTTTCTGTTTTATTCCTACTCCTTCTATGAAAATTAGAAATGGACTTTAATGGATTGTTTCTGGTCCTGAAAGAGACAGATAATGTTTCATAATCCAGTGTCCCTGTGCTAACTGATACATACACACACACACACACAATTGTCCTTCCCCTTTGAAAACGATACTGTTGAAAGCCTTATTTTCCTTGTTTATGATTATTTCTGGAAAGACTGAAGCATCCCCAGCTGACCTGCCACACTAACACAGGTATAAAATGTCCTTTCAGAGCACAGGTGTCCCTTGACTCAAGCACTATCACTGACTGAAGCTGGTGTCACTTTGTCTTTGACCGGAGTCCCTGCAGCAGCCACAGCAAGCCAGCGGATTCATAAAGGGGACATCCCAGATGGTTGGATAGACACGAAACATAACCTCCCAGTTCACACTGACCAAGACCCTTACACCTGAACCATGTTCAAGGAGAAGAGAACTGAAGAAAGAAAAAAAAGTCAGGAGACACACATTGAAGATATTTGATTCTGCTTCTAAAAAGAGCCCAGGGATTAGCACAATGGTCTAGTGATTAAAGGAGTCAAATCCCACCTGCCCAACTGCAGTTCACTGCCAGCCCCTCTGGTTTGAACACTATGCTGGGCATATGTGCATACATGCTCCAAATCCCAGCAAGATAAAGAAAAGGAGAAGAAGGGACAGAGGTATGACTATGCCTCACAGGGGCTGCTTTCTCTCTCTCTCTCTCTCTCTCTCTCTCTCTGTCTCTCCTGTGTCTGTGTCTCTCTCTTTCTGATGATCATAACCAACCTCTGGCAATTAAAAAAAAGAATTATTAGCTAAAACAGAGGACTAGAATCACAGGGGGTGGCTACTAAAAGTAAAGGAAACCTGCTCTTGCCCCCCCAGATCAAGCCGGGACAAGCCAATCACCAGTCATCTATATCTGAGTTCTGAGCGGCCCCTTGCAGGGATTAGGACCACTGAAGACCTTCTGCCCAGATTTCACCCTCCTGTCCCCCAGATACAGTCAGACATTGCAGGTCACCACTTCTTGCATGCCTCTGAATGCTCAGATTTAACTCCAAAAACTAGGAAAAAATGTATAATCCATCAGATGGCTAGGAACCACTGTAGAGGCACAAGAACATAAGAAACCAGGATAAGCAGTTAGCATAATAGTTATGTCGTTGGACTCCCATGTAGTCGCTGAGGTTTAAGTCCTGGACCCAGTGGCTTAAACTCACACCGGGCATGTGCGCGTGCATACCCAAGATCCCTAGAGGAGAATAGAGAAGAGATTACAGCATGGCCATCCCCCTGGGAGCAGGTGATTTCTCGCTTTCTGTCCCTCTGTCTCTCATGTCTTTCTGGTGAGTGCATGCGCCCTATAGCAAAAACCTCTCAAAAAAAAAAAAAAAAAGGAAAGAAAGAGAAAGAATATGAGAAACCAAGAAAATATCTCTTCCCTAAGGGAAAAGAATAACTCCTCACACTCCACAGACAATACAAGGGAACTCATGGAAATGTCAGATAAAGAATTTTAAATAGTCATAGTGACAAAGCTAACAGAAATGCAAGAGAAGAGAGACAACAAATTCCAGAAGATGCAGGAGAAAAGAGACAACAAGTTCCAGGAGGTGAGGAATTTTGCATGATCTCAAAGAGAAAATACACACCATAAAAAAGAATCAAGCTAAAGTGTTACAAGATGAAGGTTGTAATACAGAAAATCAAAACCTGCCCTGAAAGTATTAAAAGCAGATTAGATAATGCAGAAATTCGAATCTCAGACATAGAAGATAGAACTTCTGACCTAGAAAAATTCACCAAAAAGACTGAGAAAATAACTCAAAAAATGAGAATAACATACGAGTAATACTAGATACCACTAAATGCCCAAACATCTGGATCATCAGTATCCCAGAAGGTGAAGAAACTAATAAGAGCATTGATAATCTGTGCCATGAAATCCTAGAAGAAAACATTCCAAACCAAGAAAGGCATTCAAATATCCAGACCAGAAATACAAAGGACCCCACATAGATTCAACCCAAGAAGATCTTCTCCAAGGCACATCATAGCCAGATTGACCAAAACCACAGACAGAGACAAGATACTAAAATTGGCAAGAGAAAAACGTCAAGTTACTTTCAAAGGACATCCCATCAGGCTAACATTGGACCTCTTATTGGAAACAATGCGAACAAGGAAAGAATGGGATAATATATTCAAAGTGTTAATTGAAAAACAATTGCAACCAAAAATACTATATCCGGCAAGATTATCCTCCATATGGGGAAAAAAAAAAAAAAAAAAAAAAAAAAAAAGCCAAAAACATTCTCAGATAAAAAAAAAAAAAAAAACCTGAAAGAATTTACCAACACTCAGCCTGCTCTCCAAGAAGTGCTGAAGGGAGTGCTATACCAGGAAAACTGAAGTCGGGCACACAGAAATAAAAGTACAAAAAACAACCAAGAAAATGGCAACCTAATGGTAGGAACAAGTCTGAAGTTTAAATGGAAAGATCAGACCACAGTAACACTGCAAATTCAATAGAAGAGAGATTAATTACATGACACTGAACTGGTGAAATTGAAATTTATGACTTTTGACTAAAAGATTACCAATTTTCTTCTGTGTTTTGTTTTCCAGATTTAAGGATTTTTGTCTTCTCTTGAACTGTTGATAGTTTCATCTACCTACTATTTGAACAGAATACTAACCTTTTTCCTGGCTTTAAGTCTTAAACAAGTTCTCTTAACCTTTTTTGAGTTTGAGCTATGAAAATTAAAACTGTTTTCCTTGAAATTAAAAAATGCATTAAAAAAATACCTATTTAGGGACCCAGAAGTTGGCATAATGGCTATGTCGCTGGACTCCCATGTAGTTGACTGCGGTTTGAGTCCCGTACCCAGTAGCTTAAACTCACACCAGGTGCATGTGCATGCATGCCCAAAATTCCAAGAGGAAAATGGAGGAAAAAGGATTGCAGCATGGCCATCCCCCGGGAGGGGGGTGATTTCTTGCTTTCTGTCTCTCTGTCTCTCTCTGTCTTTCTGGCGAGCACGCAAGTCCTATAGCAAAAAAAAAATTAAATTAAATTAAATTAAATTAAAAAACCTCTCCAAAAAAAAAAAAAAAAAGAAAACCTATTTAATGACTACAGTCAGCTCTATAGCCCCAGCTGGGTACTACTTTACAGTATGTTCACTTTACTCACTGAGTTTTATGCCTAAAGTCATACATGTGTTCATAGATATGTATATATCAGCTATACTTGCTATTGAAAGTTTTTGGTTAATTAAGATTGTTAGTGAATCAATAACATGAAGAAGAAAAAGAATGGCATGGAAAGCAACTGTAGATACTGGAGGCAATGTGGGAGGAGGATGGGAAATGTCAGAAAGTGAGAGGTAGGGAATCAAGGGGGAAAAATATATATATATGAAACAGAAAATGGAAAATTATTTGTTGACAATAACATGTATGGTAATATCCCTGATTGCGCCAACATACAGTATTCTGGATGGAAAATTTCATTTTGTATACGGAGTTGATGTACAGTGAATAAATGCAGGTAAATAAATAAATAAATGACACCCTAAATAATACAGGAATAACAGATAGAGCAACCGCATCCCACAAGACTGGGGCAAAACACCCCAGAAGAAACCAATCTGGACAAAAGAACCCGCCTACCAGGGCTGAGATTCAGCTTTGTTAGAGGAAGCATGGTGATGTCCACTGACTGTCAGAGAAATCTGCTGAGGCACAACAGGAGCAGAAGTTATTGGGAAGTCATCTTCTGGAGAACTGAGGGAAGATGCCAGTGAGCA
>NW_006204563.1:2754269-2797388 GCF_000334495.1 Tupaia belangeri chinensis
CAGGAATGGGTATGGCAAGATAGAGCACATGCTAGAACCCAGGAGAGGAATCTCTTTTCCCCTCCAGAGTACCCCAGCACCCCCTAAGGACGAGCTTAACTTAGTGCCACTCAGCAAGTGAGAAATGTTCCACGATCATTAGCAGGACAATAAGGAGTACATCTGATCTCATGGATGGAGACAGTAGAACAGTGGTTATGAGAGGCTGGGAAGGGGGAATGAGGAGACAGGAAGATGATGGCTAATAGATACAAAATTAGGTTAGATGGAATAAGTTCTAGTGTTCTAGAACACGGTAGGGTAGTTGGGGTTAATGACAACTTATTGTATATTTCAAAATAGCTGAAAGAGGCAGTGCAATTATAAAACATGTCACTCTGCAAGGCTGATCCTCTCCAGTGGTTTGGCATCCCAAGACCTTCCTGAACAAACACACTGGGCACACATGCCCATGAGCCAGGACTAGCTGAACCTGGAGGTGAAGTATGACCTCAAGACCTTGTTAGGGTGCTGTCTCTCTAATTCTCTTTCTGTCTCTCTGTCTCTCTGGCTCATAGAAAAAAGAAATAATCTAAAAAAATAAAATAGCTATAAGAGAGGATTTTTAATCTTCTTACCAGAAAGCAATGATAAAAGTTTGAAATGAGAGTTGTAATATTTACCCTTCTTTGATCATTACACATGTGTCTGTGTACTGAAAAATCACTCTGTATCCCATAAACACGTGCAGTTATTATGTGCCAATTTAAAAATAAAACCTTTTTTTAAAAAAGAGTGGACTTAGAGCTGAGAGACAAAAGATGGTTAACTAATTCATGCAAGAAGAAAATGGCCTTTTTCTAATTGTCTACTGAAAAGAATGCCTTTTTCAGACACTCACAGAGGTACTTTATGATCCTGGTGGGTTTTTTAAGAGTCATGAAAACATGATTCAGGGCATCTGGTCTTCAAAGGTTATACTCTGTCTAGTTTGCTCCTAGCATCTGTTCTGCTATGAGGGCTGCTTCTCAGAAACATATGAAACTAGAAATAAAAAATGATTGCCGATAACATGTATGATAAGACACTATGCAGTATATTCTGGGTGGGAAATCACATTTAGTATGCTGTGACAATGCTCAGAGAATGAATGTAAATTAATTAATCAAAACAAATGTTTCAGAAGAAAATCACAGTGCACTTGTCACTAGATCCTCGCTTTGTCCATATTTTTAGTTTAAGCTATTTTGTGAATCAATAAAATGTGGGGGGAAATATCACAGTAAAATGGAATGCATTAAAAAGAAACAGAGTGCACCGTCATGTCCATTCCTCTCCACTGTACTCAGTAGTGACCTGGCACTCCATGTCTGCGTCTGACTGAGTTCTCCTGGATGGCAACTGGCTTCCTCTCCTGATGGCTCCTCTTCCCGTGACACAGCAGCTTGTGCTCTCTGAATACTGATGTCAACGGAGCACCTGGACATCTTGTTATTACAAATGTGGTCCTTGCAGCCGACATTATGTACATCAAGGAAGTATGACAGATAAAAGATGAAACCTTTCCCAGTGCTCAATCTGATGAGGATACAGGACTTCTGTCATTTCGAGGCTGACTGGCTCTTAAAAGAGCTTGGCTTACAATTTGTCAGAGAAGGATGATGTTTGGTGACATCAAATCACAATAGTATTTCCACTAATAGTGACATAATAGGAACAGAAACTTACATAGAGTTACACAGCATGAAACTATGGCTTGTCACCTCTTTCCACTGGATTAATTTTCTATAAAATGAAATGGAAGCTTTACTATGAACATCTTGCCGTCTCTGTTTATCCTACTGCTCTGAAGAAATATGCTAATTACATGTTGAAGGAAAACATTCTATGTCTAATATATTAAGAAAAGAATTAATGTCAGTTCAGTCAACATTTACTGAGTGTGGTGAACTTACAAAGAAGGAAGGAGATACTATATCCTTGCCCTAGAGTAACACTGAGCCTAAATGCTTCCTGTCACAGCTTTCTGTTGAATTCTGTATACTGTACATTTAAAATATTTTCTAACATTATTTTTTCCTCTTTTTTCTGCTATGTTCATATTAAATGAAAGCAGAAAACTAGAAGAGTTGTATCATACTGGACTTGTTGGGCATTTCTATAAACAATCTTTGAGCTATACATTCTTGCTTACCAAAGATCCATGGGAGAAGTAAATAGTTGGAGAGTAAATTTAAAGCTAGTTCTACTAAATGTCTTTGGTCAGCAATTTTTTATATTCTAGAAAAAATGTCACACAAAACAAAAGTCTACCGAGAACCTTTGAGTGTTCTGCAATATTTCTTCTAGAAATATAGAAAAAAAAAGATTTACAAGCAAATAAGGTATAAAGGGCTTAATAACCATTACTTTTAAGAAAGGAAAAGCAGACTGCTATTGTAAATCAAACTTACTCACCAATGATGTCTCTCCACAGAATTTAAAGAATAAGCTTGTTTAGTACCAAACCAAAGAAAGTAGGAGTGATGTTGTTGAGAAGGGAAAGGGGTCAAAGGTATAATGATGATAATAAAAACAATAATTAATGCTAGCTAACATTCTGTGAACTCTTTCAGGCACTGTTGAACCCGTAAGGTGGATACACTTATTTTCAGCCAGCCTGCCCCCACTAGTAACCACAGTGCTCCCCTGCACCTCTGCCCAATGGAAAACGGTGACATACACTTTATCATGTATCAGCATCTTAATGGAAGAGCATAAGATTCCACTGATGCTAATCATAAAATATAGAACCTATAGTTGCTACCATTTATTGGAGAAATAGAAATGAAAAGGCAAACTTTTTTTTTTTCCAGAGAGAGATTTTTGCCATAGGGCACATGTGCTCACCAGAGAGACAGGAAATGAGAAATCATCCCCCAGGGGGGATGGCCACACTGCAATTCCTTTCTCCATTCTCCTCTTTGGATTTTGGACACACACACACACACAGTATGAGTTTTAAGCTACACATTCCAGGAATTGAACTTTGGTTGACCATGTGGGAGTCCAGTGACATAACCATTACACCATCCACTGGTCCCAGAGCAAACATTTTATTAAGAAACTTTGATAGGCTAAGCCTCTATGGCAGATGAGTTGACATACACTGTCTTGCTAAAACTCATTCCCAGTCTTATTGTTAGTAAGGAGTACCTGGCGTCTTTAGTTTTACCCCCACTCAATCCTGCCTTCTGATAGTTCTATCAGCACTGGAGTGGGTGAATAGTGGGTGAAGTCCAAGAATAAACATGTGCTTTGGTGTACCTATTCACAGTGGTTGGGGGTAAAGTAAAACACAAGCCTCTCAAAGAAAAATCATGGTTTTCTTAAGAATCATTTGGTTGTATGTAATAGAAGCTCACTCAGTTCAGAAAAAAAATAGAGCTTTAGTAGAAGGCCATAGGGGTTTTCTATGGAACTCATTTACAAGAAGCACATCCGGATCTCCTGCAGACAAGCATGGAGGGTCAAATGTTAATGTCAGAGTTTGTTCTTTCCCTCTCTGCAAGGGTCACATAGTCCTCTCTTCTGTCTATAATGATTCTTTCTGTGTCAGCCTACTGGCCTCTTCTGCTTGCTCACATGTCTCTGGACCACTCCAAACCTAATATTAATACAGCAGCCTTAGCAAAAAGGAAACGTCTGGCCTAGTCCAGCCCTTGCATGATTCACTCTTAGATCCAATGACTTATGGCCTGAGAAGAATGATCAGAAAATATAAATGTGGGGTTATAATTGCTCAGCCTAGGACTGCTGAGTATAGGGGCACAGAGAGCAGGGAGCTTGAAGGTTCTGTAGGCAAATTAACCAACTTCTACTGTACATCAACACTGGGAAGAGAAAACTGACACACTGCTTCTCGAGGGGACTTGGGTAAGATACTTGATCTCTCTGTGCCTCATTTTCCTCACCTATGAAATGGGGATAGTAAGGTTTTTTTGTGTGAAAATTATGTGATTTGATCCACATGATATGCTTGCAATATAATACATTTTACAGATCATTATTATTATTTGTTATTATCTGGAGTCAATTCCTAACACTTGTAGGTTCAAAAACCCAGACTACCTGGGGTTCCAGTAGGTGGCATGGTGGTTATGGTGCTGGATTCCCACATGGCTGACCATGGTTCTAGTCCCAGACATGGCAGCTTGAAAGTCTCATGGAGTGGGACCAGCAGTTAGTGTAATGGCTGTGTCTCTGAATTCCCATGTAGTGTATCACAGTTCAAGTCCTGGACCTGGTAACTTAAACTCATGCCGGGTGTGTGTGTGCATGCATGCCCAAGATCCTGAGAGGAGAATGGAGGAGAAGGGATTGCGGCATGGCCATCCCCCCTGGGGAGTGATTTCTCGCTTTCTGTCTATTTCTCTCTCTCTGGCGAGCACACACACCCTGTAGCAAAAAACTCTCCAAAAAATTAAAAAGAAAAATAAAAAAAGACAATCACATGGAATATGTGTGCATGCATGCCCGAAGTCTCAAGAGGAGAATGGACGAGAAGAGATCATGGTATAGCCATGATTTCTTACTTTCCCTCTCTCAGTCTCTCTCAGGCAAGCACACATGCCCTATGGCAAAAACAAAATAAACAAGCAAACAAAACCTTGAATATCTGAAGAAATTCAATATGATTCAGCCCACTTCTTTATTTTACTAAATATTTTTTATTTTGTACATAAGAAAATCTAGGATTCCATGGATTTGGGGGTATAAATATTGAAAGATTCCATAGTGAGATGAATGGGAGGGATACTTTTTTTTTTTTTTAAATAACCTCCTTTTAGCTTACTCACACTTCTTCTGTACTCTTTAGGCATAAATTTGAAAATTTTTGTCGTTGCAGAACAACAGAAAGTTTTTGGATTTCGAGGAGGAAGATACAAAACAAAAGTGTCTTGGACAGTGGTCCTTGGGGCAGTTGACTAAGCTACTGCTAAGAAATGCTTATCAATTAGTTCCAGCTGCCAGTTTCACTGGCTTTTCCATTTAATTGACTGGTTGCTTGACCACTGTCAAAAGGCTCTGGAATGTGGGCATTATGGAACAAAGCAAAACAAAGTGTCCCATTGAAATAGATGGTAACAAAAGAACCAAGACTTTGCTGGGAACCGGTTTTCAATCAACTGCCCCTTCTGAATAGCAGAGACTTTCTTTCCAAAGCTTCACTCTTCAGAGCGATTTTGCAAATTTTTTGGATAGATGTAATTTTGTCACCATTTTCTATCCCTTGAAAATATTCTCCCCTCCATTTCTAAGCTTCAGAATAGCATCATTGACAACCACTCTAATTCTAACCAGTTTCTTAATTCTTATTCTTTCTCCAAAACCTAACACTACACACGCTTTTTTAAGAATTTAGATAATTTCCTATAGTAGTTTGTCCTACAAAGGGAAAACCGCTTTTTTTTTTTTCTTTTGCTAGATTGGTGTCTCTACCTCTCCACCTTCCTGTATTTTAACTTATCATTCACTTCGTATTGCCTTCTCCCTGTCAAAAAGAGACAGAGAGAAAGAGAGAGCAAGCTATTTTTTTTTTCAGTTCTTTTTCTCTGTACTGTCACTTTAGATTCACAGTTGCTAAGTATTCCAGGAGCCCACCAGAGGGACTTTCTCATGGTGTGATTTGCAAACTTTGAAATAACACCCACCAGCAGAAGCACCATATGCTATGGAGTTACACAGTAAACTGACAGGAGCATCTCATTTGTCATTTGAAATTCAGAAAATGTCAGCAATTTTCATACCAGCAATTGCCTAAATGCCTCTTTGGTTAGCAAGAAGTAACAATCACTATAAATGCATACGAAAATATGGAACTTTATATTGTGATTCTAGTGGAGTAATAGCAAAGCCAGTTATTAAGAGCTACGTGACTTGATGATCATATGGACAGACATACAAGCTTCTGCATTTGTACACTATATGTGCAAAACTCTAGGCAACTGGTTTATCCATAAGGCTTATGGCATTTGGACCATTTACATTCTATAACATTGGTGACTCAACTATACCTTTTCACGATAAAACATATTACCAAAGAATATATTTTAATTCATTAAAAGCAAATTTAACATAAAACACAAGCTGTTTCCTTTGTGATTCATTTTCATCCAGTTACACTAAGTTACAACAGAGCCAAGAGAGAAAACTACTTGGTAATTTTTTCTAATTAAAGGATGTTAATTACTGCTAAATACCATACACTTTCTATGTCATAAAGGTTCATCTAAATCAATGTTATTACAGTACTAAAGAAATTAATAATGATTTCCAATCTAGTCAGTGTGGCCAAACTGCCCATTAGTTCACATTTTAAAATGGCTTCACAGTGAAATCTCTGAATTGGTACCACATGAAGACAGTAATGTCCATGGCCTGGCTCTAGCAGCACATCTTTTATGTATTCATCATCGCACTTGATGGTGGCTTTCCTTCATAACTAAACATTGACATGATGGAAGCAGAAGCAGGGACTGTGTGATGATAAAGAACAAACCATGAGAAGACTTGAGGATTTTCCTTCACTCTGAATTGCCTCTGGCCAGCGTGCTCTCCCCAGAGCAGACGATTTTAGACTGAGTTCTCCACTACCTATATGACCATAGCTCACACTCCATAGGAACAGGGAAACTAACACTTACTGAGCTCCAGATGCTTTCTCATTGGATACACAGTCGTGTTTGGTAAATATAAATACCCTTTTAGCAGATAAGGACTTTGAGGCTTAGAAGTGAAAGTTGCCATGTTTGTCCAGTTAATAAGTGGTAGAACTATACTTAAAACCTAGTCTCCCTGGGGTCAGGTGGTGTGTTGGTTAAGGTGCTGGACACTCTCACATGACCAACCATGGTTTGAGTACCAGAACTGGTTGCTTGTTTACTCACTCCCCCTCCCCTTTGTCTCTCTCTGGTCAAATTAAAGTATATGAATGAATAAATGAAATTAAGTAATTATTTTTTAAAGTCTCCTTAGCTTTGATACACAGGCTACACGCTCCCTGTTCCATAAAGGAAATCAAAAGACCTCACTTTGCTTTAGAATTCAAAATTCTTACTCCCCTAATCATTTGTACATGGGCCCTGTTATGTTTATTTCAGTTTTGGCTCAAGGGATGGCATATTATCTCAGATTATCTGTGCCATTATAATAAAATACCTAAGACTGAGTAATTTATAAAGAACATACATTTGGGCCAGACCTGTGGCCTAGTGGTTAAGGGAGCCAGAAGTTTGGCCAACTGAAGTTTGAATCCTGGCTCCGACAATCTGGAAAACACTCTGGCTATGTGTGTTTATGTGCTCAAAATCCTCACAGGAGGAAGAAATAGAGGAGGCAGGATCACAGTATGACCATCCCCATTTGAGGGGGAGCTTTCTGTCTCTCTCTCCCTCTCTTTCTGTCTCTCTCTTTCTCTCACATGCAGCCTCTAGCAACTAAAATAAAGAAGAAGAAGAGAAGGGAAGGAAAAGGAGGAAGTGAAAGAAAGAAAAAGGAAGAAAGAAAGAAGGAACAGAAAGATAAAGAAAGAGAGAGAGAGGTTGGGAGGGTATTAGTGTATTTCTCACAGTTCTGGAGATGAGAAAGTCCAAAATCAAGGCACTGACAGGTTCAGTATCTTGTAAAGGCTGGTTCTCTCTGATTTTAAGATGGTGACTTGTTGCTGTGTTCATACACAACAGAAAGCAAGAGCGTAAAAAAGAAGTGGACAGCTTCCTCATTCCTCACAGTTCACACCTCACACCAAAGGCTCTTCTCTCATGATTGAATTATCTACTGGAAGCCCCCCCTTAATACTCTTGCATTTTGATTAAATCTCAGCATATGGATTTTGAGGGATATGTTCAGACCATAGCAGATATAAAAGAAGGAAATCTAGTCATGGCTCTGATATTGATGGGAAGGGTAATCCAGGGAAGTCACTTCATGCCTCTGAGTCTAATTTCTTCACCTATAGAATGACTGACAACCTTAAGGAATTCCTAAGATTGTGGTGATGGCCAAATGAGATCATGTATTAGGGAGAAAGGTATCAATATTTAGAAAAATAGAAATTGCAATATTAGGCAAAGCACTTTGGTTAGGTGCTGCACAGGAGACTAACTAGAGAAGAGAAATCTGGACTCTTAATAATCTACAGATTGATGTTTATTTTTAGATCACTAAAATTCACCAGTTGTTCTGGCAGTGGAATAGCCAAGTTATTATAGTACTGAGCACTTGGGAAGTAAACCCTGGCTTGAGATACACAAACCAGAGTTCAGATCTGAGCTCCTTTGATTTCTGTTTTGCCATTATAATAAAATACCTAAGACTGAGTAATTTATAAAGAACATACATTTGGGCCAGACCTGTGGCCTAGTGGTTAAGGGAGCCAGAAGTTTGGCCAACTGAAGTTTGAATCCTGGCTCCGACAATCTGGAAAACACTCTGGCTATGTGTGTTTATGTGCTCAAAATCCTCACAGGAGGAAGAAATAGAGGAGGCAGGATCACAGTATGACCATCCCCATTTGAGGGGGAGCTTTCTGTCTCTCTCTCCCTCTCTTTCTGTCTCTCTCTTTCTCTCACATGCAGCCTCTAGCAACTAAAATAAAGAAGAAGAAGAGAAGGGAAGGAAAAGGAGGAAGTGAAAGAAAGAAAAAGGAAGAAAGAAAGAAGGAACAGAAAGATAAAGAAAGAGAGAGAGAGGTTGGGAGGGTATTAGTGTATTTCTCACAGTTCTGGAGATGAGAAAGTCCAAAATCAAGGCACTGACAGGTTCAGTATCTTGTAAAGGCTGGTTCTCTCTGATTTTAAGATGGTGACTTGTTGCTGTGTTCATACACAACAGAAAGCAAGAGCGTAAAAAAGAAGTGGACAGCTTCCTCATTCCTCACAGTTCACACCTCACACCAAAGGCTCTTCTCTCATGATTGAATTATCTACTGGAAGCCCCCCCTTAATACTCTTGCATTTTGATTAAATCTCAGCATATGGATTTTGAGGGATATGTTCAGACCATAGCAGATATAAAAGAAGGAAATCTAGTCATGGCTCTGATATTGATGGGAAGGGTAATCCAGGGAAGTCACTTCATGCCTCTGAGTCTAATTTCTTCACCTATAGAATGACTGACAACCTTAAGGAATTCCTAAGATTGTGGTGATGGCCAAATGAGATCATGTATTAGGGAGAAAGGTATCAATATTTAGAAAAATAGAAATTGCAATATTAGGCAAAGCACTTTGGTTAGGTGCTGCACAGGAGACTAACTAGAGAAGAGAAATCTGGACTCTTAATAATCTACAGATTGATGTTTATTTTTAGATCACTAAAATTCACCAGTTGTTCTGGCAGTGGAATAGCCAAGTTATTATAGTACTGAGCACTTGGGAAGTAAACCCTGGCTTGAGATACACAAACCAGAGTTCAGATCTGAGCTCCTTTGATTTCTGTTTGTTTGAGCTTAAATTACTTTACCTGGCCTCCCATCAGTGTCTCATCTGAAAAATGAAGATTAAAGTATTAGCTATCTTGTATCTAGGGTGGGCATCATAGACATGCAACCTGTGGAGTCACTCAAGCACAGTGCTCAAAAAGGCCCCACACTTGGTTAAATGCTCTACTGACATTGACTTGAAATTCTTAATAATTTAATCCCAGAATTTCTGTTTTGTAAGTGCACTGCAGTGTGACAATGGAGCACACACTGAGCAATGGAGATAGGGTACAATATGTGTGTCTGCCTTGGTTCATTGCTATCCCATTCAAATATAGCATTAGGGTTATCTCGTGAGCATAGAATTCCAGTGGACTTGTCCCAATGGGAGTTCAATGAGATTCAAAGCAAATACAAGGTAAGCATATTACATCTGTGACTAAGTGGGGCAAGGATGGATAGCTCAAGAGGCTGTTCTTTTCCTTTGAACCAGACTTGTTCAAAATAGAGAAAGAAGGTAGTTGTGTTTCAAGAAACATGAACAAGCAAGGAACCCTGCCAGGTCTTTTCTTCCTTTCATGTTACTTATGCTGAAAATGATGGTACTGAAGGAAAGGAAAGATAGAGCAACACATAGCTTCTCATCATTTTACTCCTCCCTAACTCATTAGTGAACCAAAGGTAGAGCACATTGGTAGAAAGTGCGCATCTCAAGAAGTTAAATTAAAACATTCAAGTGATATTTGTGCAGCATTCAGTAAACGTTGGCTGCTACTTTTGTGATTGACCCTACTATTTTATGTCATTAAAAGTGTAACAACCATGCAGTAGAGGACAGAGATTCAAAATATATGTGTCAGAGCCAATATGCCTATGTCTAGGTTCAACTCTATGTCCTCTACTTGCTAGCCGTGTGACCTTGGCCCGGTCCTACTAGTCTGGATCTCAGAAAACCACAGTGCAGACATCACAGAAATTCTGGAAAGAATAGGTGAGTCAATCAATGTGCTTCGACTAATGCCTATCCAAGGTGTAAATGTTTGTTAAATGTTTGTGATGATTAAGTTTGTTGAACTATGGAGCCAGGAGAAATGAATCATTGCTTGGACAAATCAAGAAAGGCTTTACAGATGAGGTGAAATTTGAGCCGTCCCTTTTGAGTATCGCATTAATAAATAAAGCAGCACAAATGAAAAATCTGTTGTATGGGTGGCTTGAAAGGGCCTGCACTATTTACTGACTCGGATAGCCAAGTCACACTAATCAGAGCTACCTCCAAACTTTCAAATAACTTTCATAAAACAATTTAGGTGGGCATGCTATTCTCTTTACATGTTGATTTATGCTCTTAGGAAGACCATTATAAGAAAAAAAAATAATAACCCTTGAAAAAACACATAGTTGTCAGAAACAATCCAAGATTCCTTCAGTGGAAGACTGCATAAGAGAACTTCTTAGCAGAATAAAATTGCTCTTAATGTACAGGCGCACCCAGGAATCAATCAGGCCTGTCCTACAGCTCTTGTCTGTTCATTTTATACAGTTGCCCAGTTTGACAAGAAATCCAGAGAAGGGCTGAGAAGTGTTGTCAGCATAAAGATGGGAGAGAGGTGATGTACTAGGCTAATAAAAGGACTCACAAAGGTCCCTGAAGTCATAAATCCTTCTTGCAGCTTTTAAAATCGGTTTCCTTTGTAGGATTGCTATGATGGAGCTTTGACAGAATGCCCTTTCTCTCCTCTCCCCTGCATGACAGAAACCGCGAGCAAAGTGCATGGAGGGAAGACAAAATGCAATCTGACGTCCTGCCTTGACTGTATTCCTTTTTCCTCCCACTACGTCCAGCCTTGCCCACGCAGAGAGCAGAGTTGCCTGGGTTGACCGAAGCCTCCTGCATGGACCAATCTGCTCTATCAGTTCTGATGCCACCTCCTTCCCACATGTGTATGGAAGAACCACCAGATTATTTTGTGCATTATTCTAAATTCTGGAACTAATTCTTAGTGTTCTTATTCAATAGGTGGGTTTCTTTTTGTTTCATTTTGTTTTGTTTTTGTTTTAATTTGGCAGAGGGTAGGTACCGAGACAGAGAGAGAGGGAAAGGGAGAAAGTACCCCCCATGGAGAATAGAAACACCACTATCCCTTCTCCATTTCTCCCACCTTTTGGGATTTGGGGCATGCACACACATGTGTACAGTATGTTTTTCAAGCCAGCCAGTCCAGGACTCCAGCTGTGAAGTCAACCACATGGAATCCAACTACCTTAACCACCAGGCCATAGGTCAGTCAGATTTTTTTGTTATTAAGGCAAATTCCATGAATCTGGCCTGAGACTATTGAAAATGATGCACTGGACTTTTGACTTATGCCAACATATGAGCAGTACCCAGGGATTCCACAAATAATCACCTTTGAGCATGCTCAATGACTCGAGCCATTGTTAGCTGCTTCTTCTCTATGTCTGAGGTACTCTAGTTTCCCAGACTTTGGAAATACAAACTAATTCTTCTATTAATTCAGGCCAAATGCAATAAGGAAAATAAAATGATAAATGCCATTGGGAAAACGTACTATCAAAAAGAAAATAATTATGTCTATTTACTGTTGCTGTTTATATTTACCCACACATTACTTTTTCCTCATATGGTATAAATATTTCAATGTTGTTGCAGATATATAAGAACATAAGTGCCCTCCCACTAATAAAGATATTTAAAACAAAACCAAAAACTTAAAAAGCTGCATGTTTTGTATAAATGTATATAGTTTCCCCTTCAACTATTTCTAGCAAGCTGTGTGCTTATTCCCACTCTACCGTCAGCACTGTCAGCACCCTCAAACTTCTGTGAGTGTGCAGTTCACCATTTCTCAGTTTCCTCTGTCAGGAGGTGAGTCTGCCAACAGGGGTCCCAGAGTGAAGATGCTGCTGCAGAGCCATACCTGATCTGTAGTGAGTGGGAACAGGAGCCAAATCTTTGTGGCTTGTGAAAGCAGCATCCCCCAGGCAGCACTCGGAGCCATAGGATAAATCCAGTCTCATTACAGTCATTTTCTCATACTTTATTTTATGCAGATTGTATCTACATGTCGTTCTCCAGATTTTGTATCAAATTACTTTGGGCTATTTTAATAGATTAGTTTTGCCCCAGAGGAGAATGATCACTGAGTCCAGCCACTACTCTTGGAGATGATGGTGCATTGGGAGTGTGGTCACATAATTACGAAGGGCCAGGTTGCAGGTATCAGGCTGCACCAAGACAGTTTTTACTTAGAGCTCCCTATAGCATATTTGGCAGGAGAAAAATCAGGGTTGTCATCAAGCAGAGAAGTAATATTTATAGTGGTCATTTCTGAATTAAAAATGAGATACAAAAGAGAGATGAAGTAATTAATTTTAAAAATGGGGGAGGGGTGGGACCAGCAGTTAACGTAATGGCTATGTCACTGGACTCCCATGTAGTCGACCATGGTTCACGTCCCGAACCTGGTGGCTGAAACTCAGCCGGGCACGTGTGCGTGCGTGTCCAGGATCCCAAGAGGAGAATGGAGAAGAAGGGATTACAGCGTGGCCATCTCCCCTGGGGAGTGATTTCTCATTTTCTGTCTCTCTGTGTGTCTGACAAGTGCACACGCCCTATAGCAAAATACCTCTTCGAAAAAAATGGGGGGGGTTCATAGCCCAGCCAAGGTAGTACAGGGGGTAGGGGCTCTACTGTGCAAAACTGGAGACTATATGAAAGTCTCTGGGTTCTCATCCTGGGTCTACCCGAATGTACTGGATACACCTGACTTTGATTGGCTACAGGGCTGGGGGAAAATTGCAAGGTGAAGACCCTATCAAGGCCTGGTTTGCTCTCTCTCTCTCTCTCTCTCTCTCCCCCCCCCTTCTCAAAATAAATAAACAAACTTAACAAAAACAAGCTAGGGGATCAGAATTGAGTGGATATATGTAGTAAGAAGAGACCCAAAAAAGGAGGGCAGGTTGGCCTGGTGGTGATACAACTGGACCCACATGGGAAACATCCCAGGATTGTATCCCAGGGCCTCCCTGAGAACACTGGGCACACATAGGCACATGTGAGTATGACTTGGGGTGAACTTCAGCATAAAGACTATCCCTGTTTCTCTGGATTGGTCTCTGTCTCTCTCTCATGGAACAAATCAATAAATAACTTACTTAAGAAAAAAAAAAGAAAAAGAAAGAAAGAAACCCAGCACAGAGAGCCTCAGACTTAAGGCAATGAAATGGCAAGAAAAAATTTGAAGTATTCTTTTTTTAATGGAGCCAAAGTTATTCACAAGAATGATCCTAAGGCTCTGAAGGCAATTCCAAAATAGCAATTCCAAAAGTGTTTTTATCAGTGACAAAGTGACATTGAAGTAAGTGTATAACATCCCAAGATGCCTCCTTTGAGGAAAAAAACACCTATTTGGGTATGTGGATTCTAGCATATTTGTTAAACATCAGACATCTTATTTTAGAGTGACTCTTTAAATATGCAATATGTTCAGACACAGAAAAGCCAACCTGGAATGCTGGTGTGTTTTATTTCTTTGTTGCTAGAGGTCCTATCCTTTCCTTTGTTGTTTTTTTCAAGACACGGAGTCTTATTTGAAAATATTTATGTATGTATGAGAGGATAGGAGGTTTTGAGCATTGTTCTTTGAAACTTGTTTTCTACATTACTGCATTCTCACACATCTTTTTCTGTGGGGCAGAATGACTCTGTTTTTCTTTATAACCATCAGTTCGCAAATCCATGGGGACTCTACATGGCACAGCACATGATGACTTCCTAGTTCTGAAAGATTTGGCAGGGGTGGGGAGCTACATTAGGTTTATCTCCACCAATGAAGCTGGTCAACTTTATGACACCTCTATCAGCCTGACCCCATCAGGTAAAGTAACTTGGTTTTTGCTAGGTTACAGTAGGTCTGGTGACACATCCAATGGCAGTGGTTCAAATAACAAGTCTGAATTTTACACGTTCACTTTGAAATTTGGGCTAAGTACCTTTACCTCCTGGAATTTCAGTTTCTTTTCCCAGCGCTTCTTACCTACTTCACAAAGATGTTGTGAATATTAACATCAAAGGGCTTTGAGCACTCCTGAAGAAAGACATGCTCCAAATTCAAGGCATTAAGTAATTTGAAAGGCTCCACTTCATGATTATCATATAAATTATCAGGAGGATTTAACCAAGAGAGCAGTTACTTTGTGCAAATCTAGCAAAATAATAGAGGAAAAATGCATGAAAGAGACAGAAACGAACATAATGTCCTAAAGGTGAATATACAATATCATTTCAACCAGGGTGGGAATAAAGGTAAATCAATAAGCAAATTGTTTGTATCATGTGTTTAACTCTGTTGATGGTCTTGATTTTAAATTACAGCACTCCCATTTGATCGTGGACCTAGGGTTTAAGGCTGAGAACAAAAATTAATGACAAAACACTCATTATTAGTCACTACTGAAATGCAAATTTAACCACAATGTGATAAGGACACACCGAGTCAAATGGATAAAACTAAAAAGGCAGACGTTACCAAAGGTTGGTGAAAATGTGAAGCAACCAGAATACAAATTAATTGTTGGTGGGGATTATGAAATTGTATGACTGTTTTGGAAATCAGTGTGGCAGTTTTTCATAAAGTTAAATATACCTTGCACAATGACCCTGCAATATCCCCCCAAAATGAAAACAAAAATCCAAAGAAGGCTTGTACAAGAATGATCATAGCAGATTTATTGCTAATAGCTGTAAACTAGAAATAACCCAAATGCCCATAAACAGTGAATAGATAAATAAATGGCATATATTCATACAGTTGAAAGCTACTTTATCAATAAAAAGGAGAAAATTCCTGAGATAGTAACAATATGGGTCCACCTCACTTTCTTGAGTTAAAGAAACTAGACAATAGAGTATATTAGGTTGGCAATAACCATTCTGTTACATCCACAAAAACTTGCCAATTTCAAGCCATTAAGTATCTACTCACACAGATACAAACACACACTGAGACACTATTTGACTCACAATTTGTGGCATGTTAGAATGTAAAATCATTGCATCAATACTACACCAATAAAAATAATTTTAAAATTTGGAGAGTTTTCTATATGCCAGATAATATTGTAGGTATGCTTTTTGCCCACCTGACCATAAAATACCACAAACCAGACACCCTCTCATGGATCTATAGACATGCTAAGGTTCTCTCTTTTGGAGGACAGTGGTGTCCTAGTAAATATGTAAAAATGAATTCTCCTGGGAAAATATATCCGGTTTATAACATTAGTCAATTATATGGTCAATATCTTTATTGGTAATATCTATTTATAATAGTTTATTTGTAATACAATTTATTCAATTGTATGGTTTGTATTTGTTTGGTTTCGTTTTTTCATTTTTGCTGTAAGGCATGTGGGTTCACCAGAGAGACAGAGAAAGGCAAAGTGAGAAAGCATCCCTGGGGGAATGACCACACCCAAATCCCTTCGCCTTCATTTTCCTCTTGGGATTTTGGGAATGTGTGCATATGTGCCAGGAATGTTTTTTAAGCTGCTGAGCCTAGGACTCAAATCATGCAATTGGCCATGTGGAATCCACCTTAACCACCATACCACTGGCAGATCCAGTTTATATAATTTAATTTCTATCAATGGATCTGTTTAACAACCAGTTTTCAAAATTACTGAACATTTACAATATATTCTCACAAGCAAGTACAAGCTAAATTCTTGAGGTCATAGGTCACCTTGTGTTAATTACTGTAGGTCCTACTTTGAGACATATGTAGATGCTCAATAAATCTATACCACCAACCCTGCAGGAGGGTTCCCTTTTCATCAAAGGCTCACCAGCACTAATTATCCTTTCTTTCTTTCTTTCTTTCTTTCTTTCTTTATAGTCTAGCATTATTATTTTTTTGATTATAGCTATTCTGTCTGGTGTTAAGTGTTATCTAATTGTAGTTGAGATTCACATTTTTCTTATGATAAGAAATATTGAACATTTTCTACTGGCATTTTGGCCCTTCATATGTCTTCATAGTCTGTTCAGCTCATTTGTCCATTTTCAAATTTAATTATTTGGTTCTTTGTGGTGAGTTGCTTGAGATTCCTATATATTCCGGTTATCATTCTCTTATGTGGAGCTTAGTTTGCAAATATTTTCTCTCATTCTCAGGGTTGTCACTAATTGCTACTTTTACCGTGCAGAAGCTTTATAGTTAGATATGATCCCACTTGTCTATTCTTGTAATTATTGCTTGTACTTTAGAGGTCTTATTCAAGAAAACTTTCTCTACTCCAATGTCTTCAGGCGTTTCCATTGCATTTTCCATCAGTAGTTTTTTGTTTGTTTTCAAAGAGAGATTTTTGCTAAAGGGCACATGCACTTGGAGAGACAGAGAGATAGACAGTAAGAAATTACCCCCCGGGGGTATGGACACAAAACAATCCCTCCTCCATTCTCTTCCTGGGATTTTGGGCATGCACTCACACATACCCAGAGTGAGTTTTTAAGTCACTGGGTCTGGGACTTAAACTGCAGTCGACTACATGGCAGTCCAGTGACGTACTCATTTCACCATATGCTGGTCCCTCCACCGTAGTTTTATAGATTGAGGTTTTACATTTAGATATTTGATCCACTTTGAATTGATTATTGTTAACAGTGAGAGACAGGGGTTCAGATTTATTTTTTGGGAAGTGACTATCCAGTACTTTTAGCACCATTTTCTAAAAAGACTTCTTTCCTCCACTGCGTTGTCATGTGCCCTTTGTCAAAGATCAATTGGCTGTACGTTTGGGGGTTAATTCTGTATTCTGAAATCCATTCTGTTAGTCTATGCATCTTTTGTGTGTGTGTGTGTGTGTGTGTGTGTGTGTGCGTGTGTGTTTGTGATGGCCATGCTTTTTTGATTATTGCAGCTTTGCAATATATTTTCTAGTCAGGTACTGAGATGTCTTCTACTCTATTCATTTGCAAGATATTGCCTTGACAATATGCAGCCTTTTATAAGTCCAGAAAATTTTTATGGTTGTATTTTTTTTATTTCTGTGAAGAATGTCCCAATACCTTATTCAGAATTACATTGAATTTTTAAATTCATTTGAGTAGAATCAATATTTGATTATATTGATTCTTCCTTTCCAAGAACAAGGGATATATTTCCATTTTGGGGAATCATACTCAATCTATTTTTTTTCAGTTTTTCATAATTTTCCTTGTAGAGGGCTTTCATTTATTTGGTTAGGTTTCTATCTAGGGTGTGTGTGTGTGGTGGGGGGAGGTATTGTTAATGGGATTGCTTTCTTCAGTTCTGTCTTAGTTTGTTCATTGTTGGTGTATAAAAATGCAAAAGATTTTTTGTGTTGATTTTTATCCTATCACTTTACTTAGTTCACTTATCACTTCTAGGAGTCTGTCCAGGGATTCTTTTGGATTTTCTAAAGATGCAGTCATACCATCTGCAAATAGGGACTGCTTCATTTCTTTTCTTCATCAAATGCCTTTTATTTTGCTCTCTTGTATGATTGCATTGCTAGAACTTCCATTACTATGTTGAAAAGTGGGGGGGAAAGTAGACAGCGCTGTTTTTGTTCTAGTTTTTAGTTGGAAAGCTTCCAGCTTTTTCCCATTCAGTATGATGTTAGCAACAGTTTTGTCATATATGGTTTTTGTCATATTGAGAAATGTCCTTTCTATACCTATTTTGCTGAGAGTCTTAATCATGAAGGAATGCTGTATTTTCATCACACGCTTTTCTTGCATCAATTGATACAATCATGGCTTTTATCTTTTCTTCTGTTAATACATGTCACATTTATTGTTTTGCAAATGTTGAATCACCTTTGCATCCCTGGAATAAAGCCTACTTGGTCATGGTGTACAATCTTTTTAACAAGCTGTTGTATTCGATTTGCTAGTATCTTATGAAGGACTTTTACATCCATGTTCATCAGGGATATTGGTCTCTAGTTTTCTTTCTTTGTTATGTCTTTGTTTGCTTTTGGTATCAAGGTGATAGAAGTTTGATAGAATAAATTTGGGAGGTTTCTTCTTTTTAGATCTTTAGAAATATTAGGAAAAATTATGACAAATGTCTCTACGTCTTTCTATACAAAAAAAAAAAATGCATCATAACTTTCCCAATGACCCAATAGTTTGAGGAGAAATAGAGTTGACTCTTCTTTAAAAGTTTTGTAGAATTCAGAAGTGAATGCACTGGGACCTGGGCTTTTCTTTGATAAGAGACTATTTATTACTGGTTCAGTCTCATTGCTCATTATTGGTCGATTCAGACTTTCTATTTCTTCCCAGTTCATGCTTGGAAAATTTTATGTACCCAGAATGTCTCCATATTATCTAGACTTTTCTTGTTGGTTGGTGTACAGTCTGTGATGATTTTGTTATATTTCTGATATATTTGTTGTAATATTATCTACTTTCCTACTTTGTTTCTGACTTTATTTCTCTGGTTTTATTGTTGTTGTTGGGGTTTTTTTGTTTGCTTTGTTTGTTTGTTTTTGTTTTGTTTTTTTGTCGTAAGGTGCATGTGCTCACCAGCATGAAACAGAAAGAGGAAGTGAGAAGGAAAATGAGAAATCATCTCCCAGCGGGGATTGCCATGTTGCAGACACTTTTCCTTCATTCTTCTTGTGGAATTTTGAGCACATGTGCACACAAACCTGACATGATTTTAAAGCTGCCAGGTCTGGGACTCAAGCCATAGCCATGTGGGAGTCTAGCACCTTACCCACCATGCCACCTGCAGGCCCCTATGTCTCAGTTTTTCTTTATCAGTTTCAAAAAACTAGCCTTTTGTTTTGTTGATTTTTTTGGTACAGTTCTTTGGCTTTAACCTTTCTTATTTGTTTTCATCTAGTATTTTGGTTTTTGTTGTTGCTTTTCCAGCTCCTTGAGATGCATTATTACATTTTATTTACCACCTATTTTTCTGTGAGTACTAATTCCTATAAACTTCCCTCTAATGAGTGCTTTCACTGTGCCCCAAAGACTATGGAGAGTTGTGTATTTGTTATCACAGGTTTCATTAAATCTTTGGACTTCAGTCTTAGTTTTTTCAGTAGTTTTGATGTGGTTCAGTAACAGCATGTTTAGTTTCCATGTTTTTGGGTGTTTTTGAAGACTCTTTCTGTTGTTGATTTCAAGTTTAATTCTATTGTAGCTGAAGATGCTATAGTTTCCACACTTTGAAACTGTTACTCAATTTGTGCCCTATAAATGGTCAGTCTTCAAAAATGTTTTATGTAGGAATTAGAAAAATTTATATTTTGTAGTTGTTGGGAGAAATATTCTAAAAATGTCTGTCAGGTCCATTCGGTTTATGGTACCATTTAGTTCCTGTGTCTCCACCTACTTTTTGCCTAGATGATCTGCACAGTGGTGAATTAAGATGTTGATGTCCCCAACAATTAGTGTGTTACAATCTATATCTTCCTTTAGATCTAGCAATATTCCTTTTGTGTATTTGGATGCCCCAGTGTTGGTTGGGTGCCTAAATATTTATAAATGTTATAGCTTCACAGTGAATTAATCGTTTTACTATTATATTATGTCCTTCTTTGTCTTGTTTTAATCTTATAGTCTATTTTTTTCTCATATCAGTATCATGATTACAGTCTTTCTTTGTTTTTTTTTCCATTAAATGAATTTTTCCAGCTCTTTATTTTCTAGTCTATGTACGTTTCATCATAAGGTGTTTTACGTGTAAGAAAGAAATAGTGTTTTTTTTTTCTTTAATCCATTGAGCCAATCTGTGTCATTTAGTTGGTGAATTAATCCATTAATTTAAAAAAAAATTTGGGAGAAGTTTTTGCTATAGGGTGCCTGCATTCACCAGAGAGACAGAGAAACAGAAAGTGAGAAATCACCCCCCAGGGGGAGGGCCACACCACAATCCCTTCTCCTCCATTCTCCTCTCGGGATCTTGGGCACATATGCACATACACCTGACGTGAATTTAAGCCACCCAGTCCAGGACTCGAACCACAGTTGGCTACATGGGAGTTCAGCGACATAACCATTACACTAACTGTCCATTAATATTAAACATTATCTTATCTCTGCCATTTTGTTAGACAATTTTTTAGTTGTATTGTTTTCTCTTATTTCTATTTGTTTCTCTTTCATTTTCCTGATGAAAATACAAAACCATAATTATATTTACTGTCCTAATCTTGGTTACTGTTCTCAAATTTCCTATAGCTCTCATTCAGGCCTACATTTTCACCTTACTTGTTAGTCTATATTTATGTGTGTTTTGCTCATTGTGGGTGAGGAGTTATTGCCTTAAATATTTCCTGAAGAGCTGTTTTAGTGGTGGTCAATTCCTTCGGCTTTTGTTTATCTGAGAATAATTTTATTTCTCTTTCCCACTTGAAGGATAATCTTGCCAGATACAGTACTCTTGACTGAATTCTTTTTTCTTTCAGAATTTTAACATGTCTTCCCATTCATTTCTTCCTTGCATTGTTTCAGTTGAGAAATTTGATATTAGTCTAATAGAGTAACCTTTGTAAATAACTTGGCATTTCTCTCTGCCATTTTTTTTTAAAGAGAGATTTTTGCTACAGTATGCACGTGCTTGCCACCAGAGAGACAGAAAATGAAAAAATCATCCCCCAGGAGCGATGGCCATACCACAATCCTTTCTCCTCTCAGCATTTTGGGCTTACATGAATATATGCCCAGCATGAGTTTCAAGCCACCAGGTTGAGATGAGACTCAAACCATGGTCAACTACATGAGAGTACAACGATACAACTATTATACCATCTGCTGGTCCCTCTCTTGGCATTTTTAGAATATCTTTGACTTTAACCAATTTAGCTATGATGTGTCTTGAAGAAAATCTTCTGTTCAATCTATATGGCATCCTTTGTATTTCCTAGATCTGGATGTCTGTATATCTCTCTAGATTTGTAAAATTTTCACATGATATTTCTTGAAAGAGATTTTCTGCTTTTATCCATCTCTTTGCCTTCTGGAATATTCATTATGTAGATACTCAGTCACTTAAAGGTGTTTAGAATTTCCTGTATGTTGTCCTCATTTTTAATGGTTATTTTTCCATTCTTTTTGGTGGTTTAGACTAAATCAGAGATTTTTGTCTTCAAGGTCATAGATTCTCCTGTGTGTTCTAATCTGCTATTAATATTCTAGGGAGATTTTGATTTCCTGAATAGTATTCTCATCTCCACAGGTTCTGTTTTATTCCTTTTTCAGAGTGTTTATCATTTTATGGAATTCCTCTTTCAAGTTGTAGAATTTTTTTTTTCATCTCCTGGAATTGACTGTACATTTTTTCTGGCACCTTATTAAGTTTTGTTTTGATTAATATTCTAAATTCTTTTTCTGTCATTTCTGTGATTTCTTGTGTTGTATTCACTGTGGTCAAGTAATTATTATATTTTTTTGAGGGAGAGATATTTTCTAGTTTTCTCATATTTCTTATGATGCTGAGTTGGTTTTTAGTAATAGTGAAGTACTTATTTCCTAAATTTTTTGGAGGTTTCTGGAATTGCATGCTTTTGTACTGTCCTATGGTATTTTACTCTGTGCCAGTTTCCCTATTCTCCTGTGGGTGGAAGTGCTGGAATCCATGGTGACAGTTTTGGGGCTTATATTTTCAGAAAGGAGCTTCTTTCCTCTTTTTTCTCAAAGGGAAAGGACAGAGGGCAGGTGGAAGGAATCTCCTAGAGCCTAACTTGCTTCAGGTGGTTAGCTTCCCTCTACTTTTGCAAGCAGAAACAGTGCAAACCAGAGATTCTTGCTGATTCCATTCTGCCCCATGATGGCCCTGCCTGACTCCTCTCTCTGCAGGGGCTGCTTTGAGTCAATGGCCATAACTGAGTACTCAAAGGCTGCAGGTCCAGAGGGAGTTGGCCCTTCCTTCAGTCAACTGGCATACCTCCCTGATTTATTCCAACTTCTCTGGTCCCAGTGCAGCCAGGAAATGTGCCAGGGAGATGGGAGTGTAAAATAGTAGCATACAGCACACGTGGCACACAGCATACAGGTGGGTAATGACTTCCTCCCTCCCTCCATGGGGTGGTGATTTTTTTCATACTTCACATATGGTTTTCCCAGGCCATTTAATATTATCCTACAACAATGGTACACTTGTATTTAATCATCTTCCTATTTATTTCTTATGATTTTTGTTAAATAATATTTGATGAATATTCTTATAGATATATCTGCACACATACTTCTTTCCTAAAATAAATTCCTGTATATGAAATTGAACTTCTTATGATTTAGTCTGTGTGTTATCAATTGGTTTTCAATAAAATTGTGCCAAATCACCTTTCTACTAGCAGTAGATGAAGTGCCCAATTATATACACATTTGATAACATTTGTTGCTTTATGTCTATTGTTCATCAGTACCAGTGTGATAAATAGAAAGTGGTATATCTTCTATCTCCCCTTCCTTAACTGTGAGTTTGAACACTTTTTGATAAATTCAGCTACCATATTTTCCAAAATACCTATTTAGATGTCTTGTCCATTTTTCTATTGAGATGTTTTTATTGATTGGTAAGCTTTTTATATATCAAGGCTATGAATTTTTTCCTCCTTATACTACAGTTTTTTTCTTTTCTTTTTTCTTTTTTTTTTGGGGGGGGGAGATTTTCACTAAAGGGCGCGTGCGCTTGCCAGACAGACAAAGACAGAGAGACAGAAAGCGAGAAATCACCCCCCAGGGGGGATGGTCACACCGCAATCCCTTCTCCTCCATTCTCCTCTCGGGATCTTGGGCACGCACGCACACGCGCCCGGCGTGAGTTTTAAGCCACTGGGTCCAGGACGCGAACCGTGGTCGACTACGTGGGAGTCCAGCAACACAGCCATTATGCTAACTGCTGGTTCCCACTACAGTTTTTTTTCTAGTTTTATTTACTTTTATAAAAAGTATTTCTTTTGAAATATTTATAGACTCGCAAGAAGTTTCAAAATATAAATCTCCCTGTGCCCTCTATCCAGCTTTGTGCATTTGTAACATGTTATATAGATGCAGCAGTACATCATCAAAACCAAGAATACCAGTAAGTAGACTGGAGACCTTAGCTGGATTTCCACATTTATATTTAAATTTATTAATGTGGATTTTAAACATGGATTGTAATGCATTGTTTTTATTTTTTTTAAAGCTTGTATGCTTTTGACTTACCTGTGCTTTCTCTTAGGCATTTTGTATGTCTATTCTGTGCATTTAATTTTTGTTGTTTTTATTGATAGATTTGTGGGATAGCAAAGTTAGTTTTTCTCAAATAGTTAGAAATTTAATAATCTTTTCTTATTATTCAAATTATGTAATATTTACTTTATACCAGTCTCTATTTTAAGCACAATAGATAAATATCCATTTAACCTTTTTTAAAAAATTATTTATTGATTTTTTAAATTTATTCATTCATTTATTTTAATTTGAAGAGAGAGAGAGAGAGAGAGAGAGAGAAGGAAACTGAGAAAGCAAGCCATCAGGTCCAGGATTAAAACCATCGTTGGCCATGTGGGAGTGTTCAGCACCTTAACAACCATGCCACCTGCTGGTCCCCATATCTATTTAATCTTACCATAATTCCATGAAATAGGATATACGAGCACCAACATTTTCCAGATGAGGAAGCTGAGGCACAGAGAAACTTTAAGCAACTTGTCAAAGTTTATAGAACTAGTAAGAGGGAGAGTCACTATTTAGACTTAGCTCATCTAGCTCCAGAATTCATACTTTTAAACCATTATGCTATGCTGACTGACTTTCTGATTTTTAAAAGTGTTTTTAATTTCCTAGACGGCATGTGCACTTATTGGAGAGAGACAAGTAAAGTGAGAGAGCACCACCCATGGTGGATGGCCTCATCATTGCAATCATTTTTCCATTTCTTCTTTAGGGCTTTTGAACACACACACACGTCAAGCACATTGTTCAAGCCACCAAGTCCAGGATTCAAATTGCCCAGATGACAATGTAGCATTCAGACACCTTAACAACCATTCCACTGGCTGGCCTGATTTACTTGCTGATTTAAGGCAGTAAATTTGTTTCAGTTTTAAGTAGCACACTTTATTTTAGTTAGTTGCCTGAGGCATGATAGAAGAGTGCATAGCTAGTACAGGTCACTATTTTTATAGACCCTAGTATATTCTGACCTGAACTCTACTCTTGTCCAGGCCTCATACAAGATGCTACGGCTATAGAGATGAATAAGACATGGCACCCTTGAGGAGCTTTCTGACTGGTAGGGACAAGCTGGACCCTAAGCAAGAACGTCTGAACCCTGACGGAGACCACTGAATCGCAAACAGGATGATTGTCTCAGGCCAGAGCTTAGAAGAATGCTAGGTTAAACCAACAATCTTCCAAAGTGATTACTGCTCTTAAATAGTTAGATGGGGGTGCTACAGGTCTTAAATTTCCAAATTAAAGCCTAGTAATATCTGATTTATGAATTTTCCTTCAGTCTTCTCTCTGAATGGGTTCTTGGGATATGCATGATCAGAGGTCCCTTGGACACAAAGCAGCTCCAACAAGGTAGTTTTTGTCTGAATTGGGGGCCTTTGACTGAATTTTATGTATATACAAATAGGCATCACCCAGCATGCAATTTATTCATCACTCATAAGAGAGAACGAGACCAATAAATAAATAACCAAACAATATCTTAGCATCATTTGAATAATTTTGGCTTCCTTAAAGGTTCTCAGGAACCCCCAGAAGTGTCCAAAGTATACTTTGAGAAACATGAAGTCCAATAAATGAAGACTACCTCTTTGCCATGTCATGTAAATCCTTTCTCGATTCAACCATAAACCTCCCTCAACTATTCTCTCACATGCTCCTTCTTAAAGCCATGCAGATTCTGACTCCTTCCCATACACAGTATACATTTTCAGTTCCATATTCTTTGGCATATACTATTTTCTCATCCAAGAATGCATGTCCCTGGCTGCTATGTTGGGGGCTTGAGGGAAACTAACAATTGATACTCTCCAAATTCTGAATAAGTGAAGACAAAACAAAAAAGAAAGCAGATAAAGAGAAAGAGAATCAAGTATCACCTTTATTTCCAATAAAGTTCATCTTGAAGAATGCAGCTTACTATAGCTCTATGCTATGCAACAATGTTTTGGTGAACAAAAGACTACATATACAACAGTAGTCCTCTGAGAGTATATAATATAGTCTGGTGTATAGTAGGCTATGCTGTCTAGGTTTTTGTAAATATGTTCTATGATGTCCATACAATGATGAAATTGCTCAACTAACACATTTCTTAGACCCCCGTCATCAAGAGATGTAAGTGTGCAGATGACAATAGGCTTCCTGATAATTCCACCTCCGGAACTTTATAGACGCACCTACACAGAAGCAGGCAACACTAGACAAATGCAAGCCTCTCCAAATAGAGTCCAATGCACTATGATTAATTTTTTTTTTTTTTAGAGGTTTTTGCCTTAGGATGCATGCAACCTTCCGGAAAGACAAGGAGAGGGAAAGTGAGAAATCACTCCCCAACGGGGATGGTCACACAATCCCTTCTCCTCCAGTATCCTCCTGGGATCTTGGGCATGCATGTACATGCACCTGGTGTGATTTTGAAGCCACCGGGTCTGAGACTCAAACTGCAGTCAATCATGTGGGAGTCCAGCAACATAACCACTACACCATCTGCTGATCTGCTGGATCCCCATGATTACATTTTGATAAGGAGAAAGAGCTCACTTCCAAGAAGAGGGAAAAGACTTGAACCATGTACAAATGCCCAGTTCCTCATTCTGTAGTTAAATCTCTGCATCTCCCTTGGGGAGTAATGACTGAGGGAAACCAGGAGTTGTATGCAAATGGGTTTCCCATGGGGGAAAAAAAAATCAAGAACGGGGATGAAGCACATTTTCCACTTCCCTCCCACACACGCACACAACTAGCAAAACCAACATTCTCCACCTACAACATACCTAGCCATCAAGTATTATCTCTTGTATGAAACTTTATTTAACTTCTTGACATATTCTCCCTCTATGCACATAAGATTTTTTTACATATAAATAAATTCAAGTGATATTAAGACTATGACACGCAAGAATAAAAATACAAACAATGTACTATTTCTCTTTTTTAAATCTTAGAGAAAAGATATTTATGCTAGTATCTCTTTTATAGTACTCAGATTTGTATCACCTACCTTTACTCTTTTGGCAAATTTAGAATCACCACAAATTTAGAATCACCAAGAACGCAGGCACCTTTATTCCACTAAATAATAATTTATATATGTCGTTGCACCATCAGAAATCTGTCTGCACTATTTGACCCTCACGAATCTCTACTCAACTTCCACCCTGCCCCTGAAATCTTTCCAAACTACTCTCATTTCCTATCAAGTTCTAGCCAGATCAATGTCACCAGTAATTATCCCCCAAACCCAACAACTTTTTTTTTTTTATCCTTCCTATTTCCCTCATGATTTTATACTTGGGTGAATGCCTTTGTGTGCTTGTGCATTTTATATTTACAGTTATAACAGTAGAAACCTGTGGTATCACAGCTCATTATATAATAATTTGAAACTAGCATGGGCCGAATCTCAGATCTTAAGAACCAGCAGTAAATATAATAAAAGCCTGATATAACATGTTTAACCTATAAAGAGGGCGTCGTTTGTGTCCCTTAACAGCTCATTATAGAGATTTCACTGCGCTATTATTTCTCTGCACCTCCATGGCGGTCTGCAGACTGAGAACACGATCACTGGCTGCCTGGTTGGATTAAATTACCTTGGGGGCTTGTTTTTATCCTTTAAAATTCTAGAATTTGGGTGAGTTTGCTTTTCTTGGAAGTATAAGACAAAGGCTTCATTTTACCAGAGTGAGTGCCTGATAGTCTGTCACGGAAGTTCAAAGCACAAACACTAGAGCCAGCAGGTGGCATGATGGTTAAGGAGCTAGACTCCCACACAGCCAACAGGAGCTTGAGTCCTGGACCAGGCAGCTTGAAAATCCCACTGGGCATGTGTGTATGTGTGCTCAAAATCCCAAGAGGAGAAGGGACTGTGGTGGCATGGTCATGCCCCTGGGAGGCTATTTTTCACTTTCCCTCTCACTCTTTCTCTGTCTCTCTCTGGCAAGCACACACATCCTATGACATAAACCATAAGAACAAAAAACAACAACAAATATTGAAGCTGGAATAACTGGCCTCAAATTCTGGCTGTACATGTGACCTGAAAACAAATCACTTCAATTTCTTTCTGCCCCTATCAACTCATCTGTATAAAGTTATAAAAATTATACCTATTTTATAGGCTCACTGTGAGGATTAGTTAATATACATATTGCATTTAGTACCACATGTGAAGTATAGTAAAATGTCATTTTACTAGTTAGCAAATATGTGCTCAAGGAATTCTGCAATTCTGTGAATTTCCAATCATTTAAAGTACATTTTTTAAAAATGGATAGCTACATGAACTTTTACAACGTGTAAACTATTTTTATTTTTTAATTTGTTATAGTACCTGCTGAATATATATAGAGGGAAAGCAAGAAATCATCTCCCAGAGGGAATGGCCATGCCACAAGCCCTCCTTCTCTCAGGATTTTGTGCACACTCACAGATGCACCCAGTATGTTTTTCAAGTCACCAGTCCAGGACTTGAACCTCACAGTCAGCCACATTGTATCCAACTGCTTTAACCACCACACCACTGGCTGGTCCCTAAAATATACATTTAACAGGCACTCAGGAAATGCTGAAGACTGTTATTGCATCTGAATTTTATAGACCTTATGCAAACCTTTTAAAGATCTGTGTCAACAAAACAAAAAAGATAGTTTAAATTAGGAAGGCAATTAGTTTCTTTGAGCACTAATTCTCAGCATAAATATAGGTCTGTTTATATTTAATCTACCAATTGAAATCTTATTATAAGATTAAGTTTGTATAATTCTATATTAAATTCAAAAATATTCATATCCATTTTTAAAGGCTCAAATCAAGCATTTACACAACTGTAATATCTCTTCTTTGCAAAACCCTGCTTTAGGTGTATCAAATGCTCTAATCAGTCCACCAGATACAGACAGTGACTGCAGTTTAAAAGACATAATCTAATAACATATTAAGTAGTTCCATAAAGCTTAGAAAGTGAAACTAACTTTCAACTATGGAATGGCTTAAGCAGTGGATAAATCTGGCATATTTGCTCTTAAGTCATTTTAAAAGCATTAAAACATATTTCTAAGATTTCAAACATGCAATTATTTTTGCTGCCACTCAAAATGTGAAATAAACATCGTTTTAAAAATGATATGTGCTTTTTTAATCTATCAAAACAAACAGTTTAATGAATATAAATTGTTTTCCCAAGCCATTTTTCATACATTTGTAACTCGACCACCAAAATTTAGGAGTCTGAAATTAGAAAAGTCATTGGAAAAATGTAGCATCCCTGGGCTGGTCAGGGGTATGGTGGTTAAGGCAGCTGGATCCCACACAGCTGACTGCATGGTTCAAGTCCCAGGGTGTGTGTCCAAAAGCCTGAAAGGAGGAGAGGGGCCTGCAGCAGAGCCATTTCCTTCAGGGGTTACCTACTCTCTTTCTCTCTCTCCCTCTCCCCCCTCATCCCCCAGCCATTTCCCCTAGGGGTTGCTTTCTCCCTCTCTCTCCAGCCATTTCCCCTAGGGATTGCTTTCTCCCTCCCTCCCTCTACACCCATTTTCCCTGGGGATTGCTTTATCTTTCTCTCTTGCAAGTACATGTGCTCTAAAGTAAATTTAAAAAAAAAAAAGTATCATCCTTCTCTCAAATTAAAATGTATTAAACTCAAGGCATGGTTATTTTATTAAAATCTCCTGAAAATATGCATCACTCATTTTCGTTGGAACTTCACTAGCACAGCTGCACTTTTGTCTACCTGAATGACACTGATTTTTATGATTGTTTTGTGAATTGACTTTGCTGTATAATAATACTTTTTCTATATTACTCCAAGGTTATAATTATCTTTGAAGTTAATTTAACTAATAAATCTGGAGCATCCTTTCTCCGCTGGATGCTGTAAGAGGTTTAAAGCTGATGACAACAGGCTTATCCCTCCAAGACCCACTCAGGTGGGCAGAAAGGCAGCACAGATGAATAAACTACATGTGATGAGCTTGCCCGTCCCTTTATAAGTCCCAGTCATAGCACGCCATCATGGTGAAGAAAGAGTGGACAGGCCACCAGATCTCTGTTCTCGACCACTCCTGCTTGACTCGTTCGTTGCAGGCCTTCCATAGCTTGCCCATCCCTTTATAAGTCCCAGTCGTAGCACGCCATCATGGTGAAGAGAGTGGACAGGCCACCAGATCTCTGTTCTCGACCACTCCTGCTTGACTCGTTCGTTGCAGGCCTTCCATTTCTTATTCTGGAACCTCCTAGTTTAAAGCCTGGCTCCCTACACCCACTTCAGGCGTGTGACGCTGGTGGATCACTCAGAGCCTCATACGGACTCAGATGTCTCTGCACTCTTGAAACGCAGACGTGCAAAGCTCTAGGTTAGATATCTCTGCCAATTCTGCTTTGTAAATCAACCCCACTTAGTCTAGACCCCCTCGTCCTCTGTTTCCCCTGCTCCTACAACTTGCCTGCCATAGAAATAAGTAAAATATGTAAGGCTGTACTTTTAATACAAGACTGATAGAAAGAATGCTAGAAACCACTTGTTACAGTAAGTCAGAAAAGCGAAAAATGGCTTCTGATTTTAAGGCTTTTTTGTTTTTTTCTTCTGATGTTGCTAACGAGGGGTTTAGAGAATGTCCATTAGGTAGAACGGAAACAGAAGATGCAAGTTTATACCCATAAGGAGATCAGATTTGTATTACCAAAATAATATATTTTTACACATACGGTTTTCTTCTTTTGTAATATCATCAAGGGGGTAGAAAAACTCAAACTTGTAAAAGAGCTTCTACAAGACAGATTCCAGACTTACTTTTATTTACTATTCCACTCCATGCTCCAAAGGGGAAGATAAGTTTTACCTGAGGTAAGATACTGAATAATAGCAGATGCCTTAGGCACTCCAGCTTCAACCCCCATGTTTTAGCACTTTCAGTTTTAGAGTTGCTGTTGCTTCTACTACTATTTCAAAGTGAATCAGAATTATTTATGTTCATTCCAAACATATCTCTTCCTATTCAACCTTGGCCTCAAACAAAGGCAACAGATCAAAGTAGGTGGCAAACCCTAAGAAGAAAACCCATACAGTCTTTGGATCCATGGAGATGGGTGCATGGGCTGGCTGAGATAAAGCCCCTAGACCTAGTCTGGCATCAAAGAGAGGCGGAGGAGGTGGGGCTAAAGGAAAATTCACATAGCAACCCCATATTTGCAGGAAGCAGCCTGTCATCAAAACAGGCCAGACTGTATCAGCTCTAAGGGATTCTAGTGACTAAGGGGACTAATGGCCAAAATAATTCACTCAAACACACAATCTCTGCATCATAAGGAACCTACATATCTGTAGACAAGAATACCTGCTAGCTTGGGGCCAGCAGATGGTTTAATGGTTACGTTACCTGGCCTGAGTTTCAAGACACAAGGTCAGGACTTGAACCATGGTCGACTGCATGGTGTCCAGCGCCTTAACCACTTGCAGCTTCGGCCACCTGACTTTCCATACTAGCTGCCAATATGTGAAGTGCTTACGACATGGCAGACATTGACAACAAACAACAATCTGAACTTGATCAAGATTTGGATGACATTGAAGAAGTAATAGGGGAAGAAAGTAGTGAAGAAGCAAAAATCAAAGCACGTTAGCTGACTGTTCAGATAATGCAAAATACTCCGATTTTTGCAGTCCTTCAAGAAAAAATTGATGGGAGGCCAGTAGATGGTGTGTGGTTGGTTGGGGCACTGGACTCACACATGGCCGACTGCAGTTTGAATTCCTGACCTGGCAGCTTGCTTTCTCACTCTCTCTCTCTCTGTGTGTGTCTCTGGTCAAACTGAATAATAATAATAAATTAATTAAATTACTAATTCTTAAAAAAAAAAAAAAGGAAGTCTTGGGAACCAGCAGTTAGTGTAATGGCTATGTCGCTGGACTCCCACGTAGTCGACCGCGGTTCGTGTCCCGGACCCAGTGGCTTAGAACTCACGCCGGGCACGTGTGCGTGCGTGCCCAAGATCCCGAGAGGAGAATGGAGGAGAAGGGATTACGGCATGACCATCCACCCTGGGGGGTGATTTCTCGCTTTCTGTCTCTGTGTCTCTCTCTGTCTGGCGAGCGCACGCACCCTATAGCGAAAACCTCTCCAAAAAAAAAGGAAGTCTTGACAATTTGGTAGACACATCAACAGGATACATTGGAAGCTTGCCTGGGTCCAGCAGGTGGCATGGTGGTTAAGGTGCTGGATTTCCACATGGCCGACTGTGGTTTGAGTCATGGACCTGTTGGCTTGCTTTCTTACTTTCTTACTCTATCTCTTTCTCTCTCCATCTTTTTTCTGGTGAGCACACATGCCCTATAGCAAATTAATAATAAACATAAATAAACTTAAATAAATAATTCTTTTTAAAAAAAGGAAGAGGGGACACGTGACATAGTGGTTAAGGCACTAGACCCTCACATGATAGATTACAGTTCGAGTCCTGGACCTGGCAGCTTGCTTTCTCTGTCTCTGTCTCTCTTTCTCTCTTTCTGTCTTCTATGGCAAAATTAAAATAACAACGAGTAAATAATTCTTAAAAAAAAGAAGAAAGCTTGCCTAGGGTAGTGAATGCTCTGAAAAGCTTTCAAGATCAAATGTGCACACATAGAAGCCAAATTCTATGAAATTCCTGAAAGGAAGTATACTGTTCTCTATCAAACTCTATTTGATAAGTGATTTGAGATCATTAATGTAATTTAAGGCCTACAGAAGAATAATGTATGGAAACCAGATAAAGATGAACCCAGTGAATATTTTACAAATAACATATTGACAAAGACATACAGGATGAGGTTAGAGCCGGGTGATTCTGATCCCTTTTCTTTCGATGGACCAGTAATTATGGGTGTGAACATAAAATCTCAAGATCAGTGTTACGCTTTACTGAAGAAGTCACTGAAGATGATGATGATGATGAAGAAGAAGGAGGAGGGGGAGGAGGAGAAGAAGGTGAAAAAGTAGATGAGGAAGGGGGAAGAAGATGAGGAAAATGATCCTGACTATGACTTGAAGAAGGATCAAAACCAAGAAGAATGCAAGCAGCATTAAAGGAGGATGTTTGTGGCCTTGAGGATAACCTGCACAAGTCTACCTGTGTTTCCTTGAAAAGGATGAACTAACATAATTTGACAAGTCTATTTCAAGTTTGTTTTGTTTATTTTGTTTTTGTAGCCTAAAATAAAAATACCAAATACAAACAAACAAATAAATAAACATGGATATGTCATTTCTTCCACACAAACCTCCTGCCAATAACTAACCCAGAAAAAACACCTCATCTTATTAAAAATGGGCATCTATGCAAAGCTACTATTAAAATAAGAGAAGAAATAAATGGGGGGGGAATGGAAGACAAACAATATTCACTAGAAGTATTCTTACTGTACACTTGGTAAAAATTTCAGCTAAATATATTGCCATAAACATAAACAAACAAAAACTTAAATCTCTTTATGTATAAAGTAAGAGCTCATAACACATATACAAAGTTCTGGGAAGAAACTACAGAACAAGAAAAAAAAATTATTTGGGAGAACCCAGGAGACAAACAATTCACTGGTAGAAACTAGGTTGTGCTGAAAACACACAAGGAAATGAGAATGACAGGATTGGAAAATGAGTACAAAATGAAACAGAAAAAAATAATAAAATTTAGAGAAAGTAAGTTTGGCCTGTTGCCTGGTAGTTAAGGGAGTCAGAACCTACATGGCCAACCACAATTCCAATCCTAGCCATGGTGGCATGAGAAACATGCCAGATACATGTATATTTATGCTCCAATTCTCAACAGAAAGGAAAAAGAGAAGAGATTGTGATATAACTATGCTCCATGGTGGAGGGTTTTTTCTCTCTCCATTTCTCTCTCTTTTATCTCTCTCTGGGGAGCATATGTGCCCTCTGAAAAATTAGAAGCCAGCAGTGGTGTGGCAGTTAAGGGCGCTGGACTCCCACATGGCTGACCATGGTTGGAGTTCCAGACCTGGAGGCATGCTTTCTCACTTTCCCTCTCTGTCTGTCCCACTTTGGTCAAATTAAAAAATAAACAAATAGGTTAAATAATTTTAATTTTCTTTTTCTTTAAAGAATTCTTTTTAAAGTATTAAAGAATATAATAGAACACATAAACAAAAAGACTTTAACATCAGAAATAACTAGCTAAAGAAGAAGTTAAATGGGAAACAGGTTAAAGATACACTTTGAAGTAACTTTCTATTAATATAAGAATCTACAGCAAAGACAGCTCAGGAAAAGTTGACACAAAGCATTCAATCCTGAATCATGTTTCAGTAAAGTTACTGAAATTGAAAGTTGAGTAATGAGGCAAAGAGGTTAGATCAGAATGTTACTCTCCATAGAATGTTCAATGGTAGAAGACATTGGAGCAATGACACAAAGTCCTCAGAGAAGTAAAGTTTGTGATTCAAGAACTACATGAGCAAATGGTTATTAAAGTGTAAGGACAATAAACATTTTTTTCCTTCAAGTGTATTTATTTTCTCAATGGGTGAGTGATACAGAGAGAGAGAAAGAAGGAGCACCTCCAACAGGTCCTGGTGTAATCTACTCCCAGCTTTTAGTCAGCCATGAATCATGGCCGGTATATGGAGGAAATTCTCCAGATTTAAACCAGGAGCCTTCCCACGTGGGATTATCTTACAGAGAATCGCATTTTACTGCTGCACCACCATCAGGCCACCAGATAATACACATTTCTAAACTTCTAAAAGCTCAATAATATACTTCTCCCTTTGAAAAAAGTTTATTTTATTCATAATAGTATGTACATGAGCCAGAGAGAGAGAGAGAGAGACACCGTTGACAGGGCTCAATCATGCCACAGCCCTCTTTTCCCAGCCCTCCCGCTCCTCAGGATCTTGAGCATGTGCCCAGCATGTTTTTAAGCTGATCTAGGGATCAAAACCTGCTCAACCATGTCGTTTCCAGAACTGCAGTTCAGTATGCTACTGACAGTGCCAACACATGCAACCTATGGTTCTTCTTCTTGAGAAAACCACTAGAGGCCAAACTTTGAAAACTCAAGAGATAAATCAAGTATGGTCATGAGTATTGATCCTATTTAACTTTAGGACTCAGACTTAAACAATGATGGAGATTATGATCACAGAAGAGAATTTGAATGTTATGAACTCCAATGATGTAGAAACCACAGAGCAAATATTTCATAAGGAAAAGGAAGGTGGTAGGTTGGTATGTTAATATTCTCATCTGGTAGAGCAGGGGCAAGATTATTAAAGCTGATAAATCTTGTACTAGAGCTTTGAGTCTATCTCCAAGTCTAAAGAATATGATATAAACATTATATAACCATGAAGAATAAGGTGGGTTTGGGAGGAAGATGAGGCATTATGCTTAGCTGGCTGCCTCTATTTCCAACAATTTGGCCTTCCTGGATAGTATAGTTCAAGTCCCGGGTCTGGTGGCTTGCTTTCTCACTTTCTCTTTCTCTCTCTCTGGTAAAATAAAATATAATAATAATAATAATAATAAACAAAATGATTTTTAATAAATAAATAAGTTTCTAACTCTAACTAGATAGAGGGCAGTTCTGCTATTTGCAACTAAAACCATGTCTGACTGTGTATAATAGTGCCAAAGCACACACTTAAAAAGTAAACAGCAACAAACAAGCAAAGAAAAAAATTTTGAGAAGTTTTTGCTATAGGGTGTGTGCACTCGCCAGAAAGATAGAGACAGAGAGACAGAAAGCAAAAAATCACCCCCACCCAGTAAGGGATGGCCATACCACAATCCCTTCTCCTCCATTCTCCTCTTGGCATCTTGGGCACACATGCACATGCACCTGGCATGAGTTTAAGCCACCGGGTCCAGGACTCAAACCGCAGTTCACTACATGGGAGTCCAGCAACACAGCCATTATACCAACTGCTGGTCCCCAAACAAGCAAAAATGTTAAATGCCCTTTAATGTTGAAAAGACCAAGAAACTAGTATTTTTATTAGCTTCCAATCTGGAAATCATCTAACAGTATCTACAAACTTAGAAACCAAGTCCCTGTGAAACATCCATTTCCCCAGGACACATCTTATCCACTCTAAATGTAAATTAAAGAATAGGCTCCGTGAAAATGGGTTTTGGTTTTCTGTACATTATACTGGAATCTCTAAATGTGAAAACATTCCAAATTGAGGGCCAGCAGGTGCCATGGTAGTTAAGGCGCTGGATCTTACATGACCAGCTATGTGGTTCAAGTCCTGAACCCTGCTGCTTGAAAAACACACTGGGCAGGTGTGCATGCATGCCCAAAAGTCTTAGAGAAGAAGGGACTGTGGCATGGCCATACCCCCTGGGAGGTGATATCTCACTTCCCCCCTCCCTCTGGCTTTCTCTGTCTCTCTCCCATGAACACATGAGATCTATAGCAAAAAATCTTTTAAAAAAATTGTGAAATTGATACAGTCAAATACAGCTGAATCTTATGATCTGGCTTTCTGAAATCCTTTGGAGATTTTATAGATCGTGATTCTACACTTGTCTAAAATGCTTATTCTAGGCATTAGAGCTTCTTTAAGCCTAAAGTGGAATCAAGCTCATCACCTACTGTGGAAGGATTAAGGGATAATATCATTTCCTTTGTTCCGTCTTCTGTCCTCGGCTATGACAAGCTGCAACATGCAACACACATTTATCCTGGTGTTTCATGATAAAGAGGTGCCACCATTATCGGATTTTCCTGCCTCACTGATGCACCTTCTCTGGAGTCACCGTGTTGAGTACAAGGCTTGCCAGTCTAGTGGTTCTCTAAATGTGTGCCTGGATCACAGCATTGGGCATGAGTCGCTGGATCACCTGGGAAATGATTAGAAATAGAAATTCTCAAGTCTCACAGCCAACCTACAGAATTGGAAGCACTGTGGGAGAGGCCAGAATTCTGTTTATAGAACGTTCCCAGTGATTCTGATGTATATTAAAGTTTGAGAATCACTTTGGCAGCACAACTAAACCACTCCAATCAAGAGAATCTGCTTTTGAGGAGGGAGTTGCATGATGTGCCTCTTTCATAATACATTCCAGGGCATTCACAGAGTCCTGGTACTAATATAACTTGTACAGAAGCGGAGGCCTCTTGGTTACTAAACACTTACATAGCAGTAACTTTTGCTGGGACCATCAGATATTAAGAACCCTTCGATCTCCTCAGGCTAACTAATCCACATTTCTTTTACCTTCATTTATAATTTCTTCTTAAAACTCAATTATTTTTGTCAACCTCCAGAATAAAGGATAATCTCATGTTACTGTTAAAATGAATGGAAAACATTCTCTATCATTGAACCATAAAAACTGATGCCACAAAACCTAAGTTTCTATTCTCTATGTACCTTTTAAAAGATGTACTTCTTAAAAAAAAAAAAAATCAAAAATTAGGTCTGTCCTTTTCAGATATTCTGATTGTCCTCCTCAATCCTATTCTTTTTCCTAAAAAGTTTTAGTTCATTGTAAGGTCAGTAAGTATTTCACATATATTGCATTATATATTCCAATCCTCATTTGCCCTATTAAATAAGAATTGACCAGATGGATATTCCTCTGACTCTCTCTCCTGAGCAGGTTTTAGTTAATTAAAAATGATTATTTTTACTACATATTTTATATATCAGCCAGATGTTACCTGTGGCCATTTCTGGAAAGGATCATTTTGTAGTGGTTATAAAATACATATTTTCCTTTGGGAGGCAAAACTCCTGAGTGTGATCAGGAAAATAAATGTAGAAATTGATTTCACCTCACACCTTTTTCCTAGTGCCAAAAGGGGCATAACATTTCATTTCCTCTGAAGGTAAGATCTATTCAAATTCATTCATTCTTTATATCTCACACTCTGCCCCTATTTATGTTGTGTAAAAAAAAAAATTAGAAGGTTGACGAAAGAAAAAATAATGTTGGTTTCTGTTGTATTAGAAGTAGACATTGATTTTTCTGAAGAAACTGATTTGGTTTCTCTAGATTTACTTTATGTGAGATTCATGTGTATATGACCATATTATATAGCAAATTATTCACCTAAATGAGAAGAGAAACTATCATCACATTGCTGTGAGGATTCACTTCCAGATACCCCTAACAGTCCTCACATCTGCAAAGGTCTCCCACAGAGCTATTTTTCATAGGAGCTATGCAATTCATCTGAATGTCCCACTAGTATTGAAGCAATTGAGAAGGAAGCAAAGATACTCTAATTATGCATTGTTTTATGATTACACAATTTATTTTCTCTCCATGTGTACATAAACTGGAATCCAAACAAGCACCTCAGCCCATTTCTTCTTTAAAAAACGCATCAGAGTTTTAATCAAGATGGCCAACTACAGTTTATTCAGGTTTTCCTAGCTCCCATCAGGAAGACCAAAAACAGCTAATGGTTAGCTGCATTCAGGTGAGGGCCTGGGGGAGGGCTCTGGAGTTCAGCAAAGAAATAAAGGTCTCTGAGGCATGAAGACTTAGGATGACAGCACAGAAGATGAGAAATATCCAGGGGATAAGCCAGAAACCAGGAGGTTTTCCTCACTGCAGGGAAAGGTAAGCAGGAGATCCCTGGGAGCAGGAGAGCCCCACAGTCCACAGACTCTGAATCCAGTATGAGAAGGTACCTGAAGCCCTCATGAGGGCACTGCTTCAGAGCAGGAACTCGATGCTGCATACTCAGCCCCCTCACACCACACTCCCAGACCCCCAGCTCCCAAGACTTATTTTGAGAACAGAGCCACAACTAGAGTATATCCTCCCTGGAGGCCACTGACCTCTGCAGCTACACATCCCTGCAGCCCTACTGTCAGAGCACCACATCCATGAAAAAGACCCAATGTTGGAGCCTCAGTTGAAACCAAGGCTATAACGTGACCCTGGCACAAGAGCTCTATACTCCAGAGAAAAAAGGCAGCCCAGCCCAGCCCAGCCCAGCAGGGAAGCCTCTATCCAAAGGAGGGGAACAAATTCATGAGTCCCCCAGAAAATGAGGAACCCACTCCTCCAGGGATCCAGCACACTGAACCAATGTAGTTTCTGAATACCACAGGTGCACCCACCCATTAGCCGATGACACCAGCCTCCCCTTGCCTTACCCACTGCCACTGGAAACTCTGCCCCCCTCAAAAAACTAGGCTCCTGGGTGCCTGACACTGTGCCTGAGGACTAATGTTACCACCAGAGAGGTATTGGAGCTGACACGACCACGGACTGGGCCCTCCTGAGGGCACCATCCATCCCACACTGGGTGTCACACCCTACCGGATGCCTGATTTTGCTGCCAGGCATTGGTGCCAATGCTGCCAACAACCTTACCCTCTTGATGGGTGGGGCCTCCTAGTGCTTCATGCACAACCAAAAGATCTTGAGGACACAACCCACCCATATACCATCTGATACCTGCTGAGCTCTCAGCAGCCTCACCTTGTCAGTGAGGCCCTCACACTAGCCACATACACTCCTCGCAGAGTCTCAGCTCACCGACTGAAGGGGCCTTTGCGTGACAAGTTCTATGATTGCCAGCAGGGGTCAACAATCATGCCCTCTTGACAGGTAGGGCCTCCATATAATTCACTCAATCACACTAGTTATGCCTCCCCCACCCCCAGTGTCTAGTGCTAAACAACTCCTTCCCATTGGTCAGTGAGGCTTCCAGCCATGCACACTCCTTCTGGGGCCCGAGAGCACCTGACCAAGCAGCATTGCTGCCACCACTATGACAGGTGGGGCCTCCCTAGTCTCCATACATGAACTTGAAGACAGTGGACAGAAGTTGCCCCCAAAGACCTCCCTTCTCTACCAGAAGGATTTCTGTGCCCCAGGAACACCTCAACTAAGCCTTAAGGATACCATCCACCACTCCAACCTGGTGCCTGCAGCTATAGTTACCACCAGAAATGAGTCATGTGGATCAGTGAGCCATTCGTGTACCATGTTCACTCTACCTGAGGTCTGAGGTTAATGGCCCAGGCACCACTGCTGCCACCAACAATGACTCCAGCTCTTTGAGATGGGGCCTCTGTTGCATGCCTCATGTGGGATCTGTGGACACTACCCCTATACCACTGCTTTGGCTACCCTGCACCCTTGACTGTCAAGGATACACTGTACTCCCACTTAAAGTCTGGAGCCACCTCCAGCATTTTGAGAAGAGCCACAACCAGAGTGGCCAATACTACAAACATTCACAATCTGGGCCACTGAAGCATTTGCAGCCACCACTGACAGTAACTGCAGTCAAAGAAGTAATATAGAGGCAAGGATACTGTACTCACTCAGAACTAAAGCCAAAGTACCTTCCCGACCAACACTATAGGACATATCTACAGGAAGAAGTCTTTCTGAACATTAACTATTTCACAGAATCTCAAGAGACAGCTATTAATACCAGATGTACAGAAACTGATGTAGGGACACAAGAAACAAAAACATAAGGAAGTCTGATTCTTCCAGAAACAGTAATTCTTCAGTAAAAGACCTTCAGAGAAAGGAAATTTATCAAATTTTCAAAAAAATAAACTCATGAAATTCTTGAAAAGGAATTCAAAATGATGATATTGTTTAAAAGTCAATGATACGGCCAGTTGTAGCATGTTGGTTACGAAGCTGGATCGACATGGCTAACTGTGGTTTGAGTTCCAGACTCAGCAGCTTGAGAAATGCACTGGGGCACGTGCAGGATGCTCAACATCCTGAAAAGACGGAGAAGTGGAGGCAAAGGGATGGTGGCAGCATCACTTCCCATTGGGGGGGAGGGTGCTTTCTCCACTTTCCTTCTCTCTCTCTCTCTCTCCTCTCTGTCTCACTCTGGCAAGCACATGCACCCTCTGGCAATTTTTTTTAAAAGTCAATAATATACAAGAGAATACAATTCAACAAACATAGAAATCATAAAAAACAAACGGTAATCCTGGGACTAAAGAATACAAAAAGTGAAAATGAAAAAGAGAGCACACACTTTAACAACACACTAGATCAAGCATAAGGAAGAATTTCAGAACCTGAATACATCTCTTTTGAAATAACCCAGACAAAAGTAATTAAAATTTAAAAAGCCTATGGAAAATACGAGACAACATTAAGTGAACAAATATCTGTTTTATGGGAATTACAGAAGATAAAAGATAGGAAAGAACTTAGCAAACCTATTTAATAATATAAAAGGTGAAAACATCCCAAGTTTTGGGGGAGATATGGAAATGAAAATTCAGGAAGTCCCATTGTAGTTATATATATATCCCCAACACCAGAGCACCCAGATAAGTAGAGCACATATTACTAGACCTAACGAGATAGGTCTAGCAATAACAGTTGAGAACTTCTATATCCCACTTTTAGCAATGGACACATCATCTAGACAGAAAATCAACAAAGGAACATCAGATTTAAATTATTCTGTAGACCAAATGGACCTAACAGACATTAACAGAACATTTCATCTAACAGTTCCAGAATACACATTCTTCTCATAAGCACATGTAACATTCTTCAGGACAGGCCATATATTAGGCCACACAAGTCCCAACAAATTTTAGAAAAATATAAATCATACTGCATAGCTTTTCTGATCACGATGAAATAAGACTAGGTATCAATCGCAAGAGGAAAGTTAAAAATTATACCAAGGACCAGCCAGGTATTGTAGTGGTTAAGACGGCTAGATCCCACATAGCCAACTACTTGCTTCAAGTCCCTGGAGGCTTGAAAAACAAAGTGCATGGGGACCAGCAGTTAGTGTAATGGCTATGTTGCTGGACTCCCACGTAGTCAACCGCGGTTCGTGTCCTGGACCCGGTAGCTTAGAACTCACGCCGGAGGATACTGTACTCACTCAGAACTAAAGCCAAAGTACCTTCCCGACCAACACTATAGGACATATCTACAGGAAGAAGTCTTTCTGAACATTAACTACTTCACAGAATCTCAAGAGACAGCTATTAATACCAGATGTACAGAAACTGATGTAGGGACACAAGAAACAAAAACATAAGGAAGTCTGATTCTTCCAGAAACAGTAATTCTTCAGTAAAAGACCTTCAGAGAAAGGAAATTTATCAAATTTTCAAAAAAATAAACTCATGAAATTCTTGAAAAGGAATTCAAAATGATGATATTGTTTAAAAGTCAATGATACGGCCAGTTGTAGCATGTTGGTTACGAAGCTGGATCGACATGGCTAACTGTGGTTTGAGTTCCAGACTCAGCAGCTTGAGAAATGCACTGGGGCACGTGCAGGATGCTCAACATCCTGAAAAGACGGAGAAGTGGAGGCAAAGGGATGGTGGCAGCATCACTTCCCATTGGGGGGGAGGGTGCTTTCTCCACTTTCCTTCTCTCTCTCTCTCTCTCCTCTCTGTCTCACTCTGGCAAGCACATGCACCCTCTGGCAATTTTTTTTAAAAGTCAATAATATACAAGAGAATACAATTCAACAAACATAGAAATCATAAAAAACAAACGGTAATCCTGGGACTAAAGAATACAAAAAGTGAAAATGAAAAAGAGAGCACACACTTTAACAACACACTAGATCAAGCATAAGGAAGAATTTCAGAACCTGAATACATCTCTTTTGAAATAACCCAGACAAAAGTAATTAAAATTTAAAAAGCCTATGGAAAATACGAGACAACATTAAGTGAACAAATATCTGTTTTATGGGAATTACAGAAGATAAAAGATAGGAAAGAACTTAGCAAACCTATTTAATAATATAAAAGGTGAAAACATCCCAAGTTTTGGGGGAGATATGGAAATGAAAATTCAGGAAGTCCCATTGTAGTTATATATATATCCCCAACACCAGAGCACCCAGATAAGTAGAGCACATATTACTAGACCTAACGAGATAGGTCTAGCAATAACAGTTGAGAACTTCTATATCCCACTTTTAGCAATGGACACATCATCTAGACAGAAAATCAACAAAGGAACATCAGATTTAAATTATTCTGTAGACCAAATGGACCTAACAGACATTAACAGAACATTTCATCTAACAGTTCCAGAATACACATTCTTCTCATAAGCACATGTAACATTCTTCAGGACAGGCCATATATTAGGCCACACAAGTCCCAACAAATTTTAGAAAAATATAAATCATACTGCATAGCTTTTCTGATCACGATGAAATAAGACTAGGTATCAATCGCAAGAGGAAAGTTAAAAATTATACCAAGGACCAGCCAGGTATTGTAGTGGTTAAGACGGCTAGATCCCACATAGCCAACTACTTGCTTCAAGTCCCTGGAGGCTTGAAAAACAAAGTGCATGGGGACCAGCAGTTAGTGTAATGGCTATGTTGCTGGACTCCCACGTAGTCAACCGCGGTTCGTGTCCTGGACCCGGTAGCTTAGAACTCACGCCGGGCACGTGTGTGTGTGTGTGTGTGTGTGTGTGTGTGTGTCCAAGCGCGCGAGAGGAGAG
>NW_006204563.1:2797465-2842293 GCF_000334495.1 Tupaia belangeri chinensis
GGAACAAACCGACACATATAGAGAAAACCCCTCCAAAAAAAAAAAAAAAAAGACTCCCATATGGCTGACCATGGTTTGAATGTTAAACCTGGGGCTTGCTTCTCACTTTTCCTCTCTTTCTATTTCTCTCAAAATCAGTTGGCTGAGGGCTGGTAGGTGGTATTAAAAAAATAATAATGATGAATAAAATTAAATAAAAAGAACAAAAACAAACAAAAAGCCCAATGCATTCCTCACAGAGATAGAAAAACAATTATAAATTCACATGAAACCACAAAAGATCCCAAATAGCCACAGCAGTTCTGAGCAAAATGAACAAGGCTAGAGGCACACACTACCTGACTTTACAACATACTACAAAGCTATTGTAACCAAAACAGCATGGTAATAGCATAAAAACAGACACATAGATCAATGAAACAGAATAGGAAACCCTAGAAATAAGCCCACATAAATACAGCCAATAGATTTTTTTTATTTTAAAAATGTTTAATTAAAAAATTTAAAGAAGTATTCATTTAATTTTATTTACTATTATTATTCTTCAAGTTGACCAGAAAGTGAGAGAAGGCAAGTCACCAGGTCCATGACTCAAACCTCAGTTGGCCATGAGGAGACATCCAGCACCTTAACCACCATGCTTCCTGCCAGCCCTCAGCCAATTGATTTTTTTTTTTTGAGAGGTTTTGCTATAGGGCGCGTGCGCTCGCCAGACAGACAGAGAGACAGAGAGATAGAAAGTGAGAAATCACCCCCCAGTGGGGATGGCCACGCCGCAATCCCTTCTCCTCCATTCTCCTCTTGGGATCTTGGGCACACATGCACATGCGCCCGGCGTGAGTTTTAAGCCACCAGGTCCAGGACTTGAACCGTGGTTGACTACATGGGGAGTCCAGCGACCTATCCATTATGCTAACTGCTGGTCCCAGCCAATTGATTTTTGACAAAGGTACCAAGAACACTCATTGAAGAAAGGACAGTCTCTTCAATACATAGTACTTGAAAAACTGGACATCCGCATGAAGAACAATGAGACTAGACCCCTATCTCCAACCATATATAAAATAAACTCAAGGGGACAGCAGGTGGAATGGTGGTTAAGGTGCTAAACTCCCACATGGCTGTCTATGGTTCAAGTCCCAGACCTTGAAAATCGCTCTAGGCGCACGTGTGTGTGTTCCCAAAATCCCAAGAGGAGAAGGGATTGTGGTGTGGCTGTCACCTATAGGGGAGGGGATTTCTCACTTTCTCTCTGGCAAGTGCATGTACTCTATGGCAAAAACCTTAACAAAGAAATCAACTTGAAATACATTAAACATTTTAATATAAGACCCAAAACTATTAAATTACTAGAAGAAAACATAAGAGATATGCTTCAGGGCATTAGTGTAGGCAAAGAGTTTCTGGATACGACCTCAAAAGCAGAATAGGCATAATAGATAAATGGGTAACATCAAACAATAAAGCTTCTGTACAACAAAGAAACAACCAAAAGAATGAAGACACAATCTATGTAACGGGGGGTGGGGGCTGTAAACTGTACATTCAACAAGGGATTAATAACCAGAAAATACAAGAGACTCAATTCAATAATGGCAAAAACAAACAATTCCATTGAAAAGTGGGCATACGATCCGAACAGACATTTCTGAAAAGCAGACACACTTAACAGCCAACAACTGCATGAGAAAAAAAAGGCGAACATTACTAATCATCAAGAAATACAAATCAGGGAACCAGCAGTTAGCGTAATGGCTATGTTGCTGGACTCCCACGTAGTAGACCGCGGTTCGCATACCGGACCCAGTGGCTTAAAACTCATGCTGGGCGCATGTGCGTGCGTGCCCAAGATCCCGAGAGGAGAATGGAGGAGAAGGGATTGTGGCGTGACCATACCCCCGGGGGATGATTTCTCACTTTCTGTCTCTATGTCTCTCTCTGGAAAGCGCACACACCCTATAGCAAAAAAAAAAAAGAAATACAAATCAATGCCAAGATGAGAATGGCTACCATCAAAAAGCCAGTCATGAATGCTGGTGAGAATGTAGAGTAAAAATGCTTTACACTGTTGGTGGGACTGTAAATTAGTATGCCTTTACAAAAAACTGAAAACAGAACCACCACATGATCCAGCAGTCCTGCAGTCAGTCCTAGTCATATATCCAAAGGAATGGAAATCAATATATTGTAGATACCTGCTCTCAGCTCTGTCTTTGTCACCTTGCACAAGTGATACCTCCACTCTGAGTTTCTGTTGTGAAAAATGATAGGGTTGAAGTAAATATTCACTGAAGTACTTTTAAGCCCTCAAATAATGATTGTTTAAAGAGATGCAAACTTTGTAAGCTCCCAAATTATATGATTGGTTGCTTTAAAAATAACTTTAAGTTCAAATACGCTTTATTGAATAAGTCAACAATTTGGGGGGACCACTTTAAACGTAGAACCTAGCAACTCATTTTCTGATTGTAGAGAGCATCTGCTCCCAACGTTCTCAAGTACGCAAATCTGCTTGCAGTAAATCAGAGTCACCTCAGAAATGACCTCTTCCTCTTATGTTTTCACAGCAATCAACATTAACTAGGGTGTTCCTATTAAAGGCATCTGTGCTACATTTGATTTCAAGAGCCAGGTAAGAAGGAACAGACATTTCTAATGAAGAGTCCCATAGTCCTTGGGATAAACTGTCCCCCCAAAATACAGCATTACTTACCTTTAGATCAGGCCATGCTCATCAGCCTCTAATGGGTTTCAGGGACTCACCAGTCTTAATTTCCTGTGTGAATCTATAATTGTCCGCAGAGGTCAATTTCAGTGGATGCATCATATAAATTAAAATTGAAGATAATGATGCCTATTCACTTGATCAGCTAAAGTGACCAGCTGGGTTTAATGGGAGGAAAACAGAAACCCTTGTGAAATTAGAATAGCTTCAAAGGTGATAGAATGTAATTATTTTTCTGTAATGTTTCTTCTCCAAAGGTGACTGGCCGTTGCACCGGTGGGCACCTGGGCCAGCATATTATGAAGTCTGACGTGGCATTCACAGCCACCGGCCATAGCCAAAGGCACACGAGTCAAGAGTTAGGTGCTAAGGCGTTGGGGGGAAAAGCAGGATTTCCTTTCCTGTTCTTAGTCATTTCATTCACAGTCAGAGAGGTGTTTTTGAGGGCCTTGTTTAATTGACTCCCAAGTGGTTACTTTAGATTGTACAAAAGTATTTTCTTTCTCTAGCAATAAAGTATTTTCTTGAATTTGTTTTCCTTCTCCTTAGGGTGATATAATTTTAGGCTGCTGATAGAACTTTGATACCACCTGCCCCGATCCCCTTATTTTAAAGATGAAGAAACTGAGGTCAAGTGATATGAACTAACTAGGCCAAGATCCCAAAGATAAAAAGGGGTAGGGCTTGGGCTAGAATTCAGTAGATGAGAAGATGAAACCAAAACTGACTCCCAGCCTACGGTTTTTGTTTAGGAGTAATTGGACACTTGTTTAAGGAAGAAAAAAAGACTCTTGATGAGAGAGAGCAGAGGAGCCAGGACACCACCACGTTCTCCGTGACCAACAGTGAGGAAGTGCACCTTAGCATGAGTGCTGAGAGGGAGGTACACAGAGCCGGCTTGCCTGCCTTGACTCTAGACTCTGCTAATTTTGAGCAGCCTTTGGCAAATTGCTTAAATTCTGTTTCTCATCTGCATAAAAGAATGATACTATCAGTACTTACAGTTTAAGGATTAAAACCCTTGCTGTAAATTCCTGCAGTCCCAGAGGCGGAAGGAGCAATAGGGAGACCCTGCAATCCCAGACACTGAACAGGCAGGCCCAACCCAAGACGCTCAGCTTGAGCTCATGGGCAGGGACCCCGCCCATCCTGTTGTGGGGGAGGAGGGACTCACCGCCTTTAACAACCAATACCTGGTTCCTGCAATCCCAGAGAGAGAAGAAAAAACGGGGAGACCTGGCAATCCCAGGGAGAGAAAATAGGAGCTGCTGCCCCACGTGTGTCGATGTCTTTCTGGCCCTCACCCACCCAGGACAAGAGGCAGGTCCAAATTAAGCTGCTCAGCTTCAGCTAACCAGCATGGACCCCTGCCCAGCCTGCTGTGCCAAAAGGCTCTCTAGCCTTCCACAACCAATACCTCGTCCCTGTAATCCCAAAGAAAGGAGCAACAGGGAGACCCTGCAATTCCAAAAACAGAAGGTAGAAAGAAGTTGCTTCCCCAAGTGTACTAAAACTGTTCAGCCCCTCACCTATCCAGGACCAACAGGAAGGCCCAAGCCTTGGCTTGAGCTTATCAGCAGGGAGGACCGGCTCTCCGGCTCTCCACCTTACAATTCTGCATCAGGTCAACCTCCACCCACACTGGGAGCAGTTAGTTTTGGATATACTAGAACCAAACACCTGAAAATAGGAGAGTCTGGAGGAAAGTCTCATAACTTTCTTAGCAGCAAAAGAAGAGAAACTCCTCTCTGAAACTCTGAATCCAAAACTCCTACTGTGGATTCCTTATTCCTACCGACCGTGGAAGAGGAAAACTGGCCCAGAGCTTATGTATATTATAGAGAAATGCGGGAGCACGCATGTCCAGAAATATACTCTAAAGAAATGAGTATACCACCACGTGATGAAAAATCAAAGGAGAGATCCCAAGAAACAGAAGAAAATCAGGAAACATCTCCCCTTCAAAGGATCGTAACTCCTCACCAGCAATGGATAAAACACAAGACATTGTAGAAATGCCAGAAAAATAATTCAGAATGTTCATGATAACAAAACTCAATGAGATGCAAGAGAAAACGGACAACCAATTCCAAGAGATGAGAAAATCCTTCCATTACTTGAAGGAGGAACTCCATAAAGAAACAGACACACTGAAAAAGAATTAGACAGATTTTTCTGGAAATAAAGATCACAATGTAGGAAATGAAAACCTCCATCGAAAGTATCAACAGCAGATTATACCATGCAGAAGAAAGAACCTCTGATCTTGAAAACAAAACCTCTGACTTAGTCCAAGCAACTGAAGAGAATAACCATTAAAAATGAACACAATATATGGGCAATCCTAGACACCACTAAAGGGCTGGGTATCTGCATAACAGGTATTCCAAAAGATGAAGAGATGGATAAGGGCATCAAAAACATCTTTCATAATATATTACTTGAAAACTTTCCAAATTTAGAAAGGCCTAAGGATATCCAAATTTAGGAGATATGAAAGACATCAAACAGATAAAAGAAGATCCTCTCCAATGTATGTTATAGCAAATTTTGGGGGAAAAAAACAAGGACAAATTCTAAAAATAGCAAAAGAGAAGGGCCGACAGGTGACATGGTAGTTAAAGGCACTGGATTCCCACATGGCTGACTGTGCTATTCAAGTCTCAGACCTGGCAGCTTGCTTTCTCACTTTCCTTTTCTCTCTGTCTCTATCTGGTCAAATTAAAAAAATAATAAGAAGAAGAAATAGAATTAAATAAGTAAATAATTCATTATTTTAAAAAAATGGCAGGAGAGAAATGCCAAGTTACTTACAAAGGATTACTCCATTAGATACCAACAGATCTCTCAACTGAAACCAAGCAGGTAAGGAAAGAATGGGAAGACATATTTAAAACCCTGAAAGAAAAGCAATTTCAGCCAAGAGTACTATACCCAGCAAGACTGTCCTTCAAATTGGAAGGAGAAATCAAATCATTCCCACATAGATAAAGGCTGAAAGAATTCACCAAAATGAAACTCACTTTTTAGGAAATACTTAAGGCACTACTATACCAGGAAAGTTAAAAGGAGACAAATCAAAGTAAGAAAACAAAAAACAACTACAGAAAAAGGATGTTCTCATATATTGATACTGGCATTGAATGTCAGGACTAAAAGCAGATTCAACTATTTTACACAAATGTAGATTTTAATACAAATCCACCTATTATTTGATAGACAATGATCTCCACAGATTTAAATTTATATATTTATTATAAGCATTATTATTGTATAAAACTAGATGATGGAACAGTGCAAAATATTACAGAAGATTCTTTCAAAATAAATTCAAAATAAGGCTAAAATCAAGAACTTTGTAAAACCTATAAATCCCTGGCTTGACCATGTCTTCATTTTTAAACATCTCTTTTGAATTTTGTTTGATTTTTTGCTTTTTCAAAGACTTATTTCTTTATGCACAGAACAGTACTATAGTCTTACAAGAACTCAGTGAGTAAGTGTTTTTTATCTATCTCTTCTTATCTCTTCTTAAAATAAGCTATTACGATGTCCAATTTTACCTATCTCTAGCTGGGCCAATAATACCACAGATCTTTTCAGATAATAAACCCTAATCTCCCACAGTCCTCTACATGGAAATTACAAATTCTTCTTTCATTGGCTATGTTGAGTATCTCTGTCAATTTATGAAACTGTTTCCTGATTTTTAACCAACATGTTTTTCTTTAGAACTGTATCTCACACACACACAAAAAAGAACTGTATCTCACAGTAAAGACCATCAGAGACAATTCAGTATATACTTGCAGAATACCATTGGAGTGGGTTTTGAATGTTGACAACATAATATAGTGTTAAATGTTGAAGGTGGTGAGTAGTTCGTATCCTTGAATTATTATACACTGCATACATGCTTTTAGAACCATTCTGTACCCTACAAAGATGTGTAATGATTATACATAAGTCATAAGTAAAAATAAATATATATATAGAAAAAAGAAAAATAATTAAAAGACCTTGATAAACAATTCAGAACAGAGGAAATCCAAATGTATGGTAAATAGCTTAAGCCATGCTTAACCTCAAACACAGAAACATCGGGAAAATAAAACTTACACCACTAAGAGATACTACTCCATCCATCAGAATGACTGAAGTAAAGAAGGCTGCCAAGTTGGGAAGAATGTGCTGTAGACAGTTAACAATTATCTTTAAAAAATCATACAGAAGTGTCTCCTATCCTTAAACGTTCTCTTAGCCTGTGATTCAACAATCATTCTGCAGCAAATCATTCTTTTTCTAAAGAACAAAATGGTATATGAACAAAAATACGCTAGGAAGGACTTGTAATATTCCGAGCTGAAAATACAAAAATGTCTACAAATTAATAAGTGAAAAAACTTATCTTACTAAAATGGGAATTAAATGATTAAATAAATTGTATGTGTAAACAGCTTAGCACATAAGAAGTACTATGTTGATGTTTATTGTTTTGTCCCATTTGTTATACCAGAAAATCCTGAGTTTCAGCATATGTACATTAGTTGTCCTCGTTAATAACATACTGTGGTGCTGTGTCTATGATGCATACCCAAGAAATCCACTAGACAGATTTGGAAAGTCATTGATAAAATCTCCTTATATTAAACATTTATATTACATTTCACTATGTATTGTTACAATGTAAAGAATGTTTTTTTTTCTTTTCTTTTTTTTTTGTTAGAAAGGGTGTACACCAATCAGAGAGAGATGGAGAAGAGAAAGCACTCCTACCCCATAGGGAATGATCATGCCACAATCTTTTCTCCTCCATCTCTTCCTCCTTTCAAGATTTTGGGCATGCACACGCATGTGCCTGACATGTTTCTCAAGTCACCAAGTCTGGGACTCGAACCATTGGGTTGGCCAGTTGGGATCCTGCTGCCTTTTCTTTTTTTTTTTTTTTTTCCCCCGAGAGGTTTATTGCTATAGGGTGTGTGTGCTTGCCAGACAGGCAGAGAGAGACAGAGAGACAGAAAGCGAGAAATCACCCTCCAGGGGGGATGGCCACGTCATAATCCCTTCTCCTCCACTCTCCTCTTGGGATCTTGGGCACACACGCACACATGCCCGGCGTGAGTTTAAGCCACCGGGTCCGGGACTCAAACCGTGGTCGACCATGTGGGAGTCCAGCGACATAGCCATTACGCTAACTGCTGGTCCTGGGATCCTGCTGCCTTTGACACTAAGCCAAGGACCTGACCTTGAAGTTTTTTGCTTGTTTGTTTGTTTTAAGGAAACAACGATATGAACTTTTTTTACCTAAAGAATTTAATGAAATTCATAGTTTCATATAACGGTGCTGGAAATTTCATTAGCAAAACAATTCATAAAAGAGCCTATCTGTTGCAAAAATTAAAGACGGATTTTCATGGCAGGAAATTAGTCCCAAAACAGTGATTTCTGAAGATGTAACAGCAGCAGGTCACAGGTGCTGCCTTTTCCTTTGCTAGAGTGTGCTTCTTAGGCAGGTTAACGTGTTTTTGTTTTCTCCACAGAATATGATGTTGTCAAAGCTACTGTGAACATTTTACTCCAAGATTTCAGAAGAAAACCTTCACACAATTAATAGTGCAGATCTTCAAGAAACTAGACGATCTCAGATGTGCTGAAATGAGTACCACACGTGGATTAGTTTGTTTTTCTTTCATTTTTTGAATTAAGTTCAATGACGATTTTCAGAGGAAAAAATATGAAAGCCCTATATTTTAATCATTGTAACAATTATAGAGAAAAATAATTTTTACATGCTGTTGAAAAGAACTTTTTGGTAACCGGTTGCTGATCTAAGACATTGGAAGATCATGATAAGCAGCATATCTTCCAGTCACATGATGGTAAATCTGCAGGGGAAATCAGAGGTGGGTCAATAATTATTATATAATTATACATAGCTATATAAAGCGGTTAATACTTATACTCTCACAGAATAATTAATAATTGCTAATTAACATTTCATGCTAACATACTCTCAGTATTAGGTTTTTCAGCAGAATCTCCACCCACCCTACTTCAGGTGGAGGTTTGCTTGGAAGAAGGTAGAGGTTTGGGTATGACGAGGTAAATCAGATGAGTTGTCATCTCTAGTTCTCAATTTATATTTATATATATGTGTGCGTGTGTATATATATATATATATACACACACACGCACACATATATACATATACAAATTATATATATAGTAATGTATACTTATAGATATTAATATAGCTATTAGGTTTATCTAGTTCTTCTTTTAATAATTATTTAGTTTATTTTATGGATTTATTATTATTTAATTTGACCCAAGAGAGACAAAGAGAAAGGGAAAGTGAGAAAAGAAGCCACCATGTCTGGGACTCAAACCGTGGTCAGCCTTGTGGGAGTTCAGCATGTTAACCACCAGCCACCTGCTGGCCATCAGGTCCAGGACTTGAATTGTGGTCGGCCATGTAAGAGTTTAGCCATAACCACCACGCCACCTGCTGACCCCTTATTTATTTATCGCTTGACAGATAGATAGAGACAGAGACAGAGAAAGCGAGGCATCCCAAACGTGCCACAATCTGCCCCAGTCAGATTGGATCATGGGCATGTGTGCGTAAACCCAGCATGCACAGGGAGCCCCCAAGACACAAGCCTTACCGTGAGGGTCCAGGAACACAGAGCACTATTTTATCACTGTGCCATCAGCTGGCCCCTCTAGTTCTCAATCTGACTTTTACATTTATTGGGTCAACTTATTATATTTCTCATTTATCAGTTTATTCTAAGGGCAATGGATTATTACTCACCTGCCTCTCAATGTCTGACAGCAGAGTGCTGGCACCTATTCGAAAGAGTTCTGGCTTCAGCCACTCATCCCCCAGCTCCTCCTTAATAAGAGACAGCCAAGCAAGGGAATCCTTTGCGCTACGGATACCTCCTGCGGGTTTGAAGCCTACCTAAAAGGAAACAGAAAAGAACAGTGTTTACTGTTATTGTTGCCGAATTGTTTCTAAAAATGGCATTTTGTTTATATGGTCCTGATTCTCTTTTTTAAGTCTTTTTCACTTCCTCCAGCAAAAGAGCTTAGATCACTGACTCATGCCCATTCATACTACAAAATAACTTCCAAGATTAATCAGAATAACATCACTGCTTCTGAGCAGGCACTAATGAGGGTTAATAACCTTCATTAACATTTCACTTATTGGAAAGTCATAAACCTCAACCATCTAGACTATAGCTGTCAACCTGGGATAAACAAGAAAGGTGTCGATAGATAGGAAAACCTATCAAAAAAGCAGATTCATTCTGCATTTCTACAAGTAAGCCTGCAAAGTCACCTTTCCCTCTCCATCGTGACATTCAAGACATCTATGTGTATAAAAAAGGAGGAGGGCAGAATCAGGGAGGCCACAAGGTCACCCTAACAAAGCTGACAGCAATCCAACAGAGAACTGACAATTGTCTTAATTAACTTAACTGCAGGGACTTTTTTTGATAAGTTGTGGGTACACAGAGTTCATAAAGCAGGCAGACCAGTTACACAGCAGAAAAAGACAGTGTAGGAGTTCTTCACAGTTCAGTAGTCTTCAAAAATCGACAATATTAAAGCCCAATTCAGCCAATAGTTGGTTTAGAAATGATGTCTCTGGATTTATGAGGAAAGAAGAAATATATCCCATATACAGTAAAAGCCTGATTATCTGGCTTTACTTTTTTTCGGGAACTGAACTACCCGGCAGAGAAGAGAATCTGTAGATGGGAGTAGTCTAAACACCAGCTTGTAGCCTAAGTCCTAAAGACCTCGCATTTTATCACTCAGAACTGTTGGCATGAGAAGCACCAGGTGATTGGTAACAGGATGCTAGAGAAAGAAGACAGTATGGGGACCAGCAGTTGACATATTGGCCATGTCACTGGACTCACATGTAGTCAACTGCAGTTTGAGTCCTGGACCCAGTGACTTAAACTCGCACCATTCTCCTGAGAGGAGAATGGAGGAGAAGGGATTGTGGGCTGGCCACCTCCCCAGGGGGTGATTTCTCGCTTTCTTTCTCTCTGTCTTTCTGGAGAGTGCATGCGCCCTATAGCAAAAACCTCTCCAAAAAAAAAAAAAAAGAGAGAGAGAGAGAGAGAGAGAAAAGGAAGACAGTATGGGCCTATAATCAGCCCAAGCAGGAAACCTCTTGGTTACCTCAGCTTCACCATATCCTTGCCACACCAGACCAATCAGCAAGCAAGTCCTGCCTATCCTACATCCTTCCTTCTGTCTCTCTCATATGCACACTTTTCTCTCTACTCTCACTTGCACGATTTCAGTTTACATCCTCATCAATTCTCACATGTATTATCGGTAAGAATCTTCTAACTGGTTCCCCTGCCTCAAGCACCTACAGAGCACTGCTCAGCAGTAGCAGTACAGGGATTCATTCTGACCAGATCTCCTATTCCTCTGGAACCGTGACTCTCTAAGGTGCTGGGAGGGGATAAGCAGGATGAGGTTATCTGTTGAGGAGAGGCCAAAACAAATCCATTCACTGATATTAGCATATGTGTTAATCATAAGAGCATTTCTGTCAATTAGGCAGAGCTTCATATAGATTTTCTCTACAGTTTGGTTTGTGTCAGCAAGTCTGGCAATGTTTCCAAAGAGAGGTTCAAGCATAAGTTTATCTTATTTTTTTCTTTTCAGGCAGAGAATATGGAAAACATAAATCTGCAATGAAATCAGTTATGAAATATTAAACCTCTGCTTCTCAGGAGTGACACTAATCATGGTCTAGAGGGTGGCCTATCACATTTTAAAGCATCCCTTAAATCAGTGATGTAGAAACTTTACAGTCTAAGGGCTCCCAGGAAACTTGTCAACAACCCAAAAGGCTGTACCTGATTTGCAGATACAGAGATCCTCTTTGTTTGAAATCAAACATGATTAAATGAATACAATTTGACTCATACCTGTCCTTAATAAAATTAGGATGGCATTTTTAGTTGAGGAACTAACCTACACAATTACAAAGAAAGGATTAAAAGACAGCAAAGTAGGCCAGTCGGTGGCATGATGGTTAAGACCACTGGATCCTACTTGGCCAGTGGGCTAGATTGAGTCTTGGACCTGGCAGCTTGAAAATCACAACAGACAAGTGTGTGTGTGTGTGTGTGTGTGTGTGTGTGTGTGTGTCCAAAATCCCAAGAAGAGAGTGAAGGAGAAGGAATTGTGGCATGGCTCCTTCCATGGGGATGCTTTCTCACGTTTCTCCTCTCTCTCTCTTTCTGTCTTTCTTCAACAAGCATATCTGCCCCATAGCAAAACTAAAAAAGGAAAAAAAAAGGAAAAAAAATGATAGCAAAGTGTATTTCCTTTGTACTCTGGTCTGGACCACTGAACACTTTAAAACTTTCATTGAGGGACCAGCAGTTGGCATAATGACTATGTTGCTAGACTCCCATGTAGTCAACCGCGGTTCAAGTCCCAGACTCAGAGGCTTAAACTCGCGCCAGGCGGGAGAAGGGATTGCGGCATGGCCATCTCACCTGGGGGTGGGGGGTGATTTCTCACTTTCTATCTCTCTGTCTCTGTCTGTCTTTCTGGCGAGCACATGTACCCTATAGCAAAAACCTCTCCTGTGTATATATATATATATATGTATATATATATATATACACATAAATAAATATAAAACTTTCATTGAAATCTTTGCTTGTTGTCTAAGAGTTCTCCTAAGAAGGTGGTATCCATTGTTTTTATTCCTGGCATTTAATATAGGTTAATATGGCACATGGCTAACTAGTCAATAGATGTTTGCTGGAAACAAAACGGGACTGGGTACTCGATGGTGAGTTTTAACCTTGAAATGGAGCCTATGAGCACAGATCCTGAGGGCTATCCCAGATCCCAGGTGTCTGTGAGAATAAAAAGATTTACATCTGATGTGAAAGTTCTTTTGATGAAAATGAGAAGCACCAGTCTAGTGAGTGGTGGTAGTCTCAATTGTGAGATCAAAGATAGATTTCTATTTTTTCTTTACAGTTTTTCTTTATAAAAACATGTTTTAACTCATTTGAATTATCGAGAAAAAGCTATCAAGCAGAGGTCACTCAAGTTTGGTTGGATTTCGTATGTAGGTCACAATAGGTATTTACCCTATTTGTGCTTACTATGTGAGTGAGGTTCTTCTCAGGGAGAAAACTCCAGGAGTTTATTTTCCTCTCAAAGTGAGTACATTCTATAGAAGCCTCCTCTTCCCGAATAAACTGAAGCTACAGTCAGATATAAAGTCATCACATCCAGTTGGCAAAGGACTAAAGGTCTTTTTGAGTTTCTATTTGGCAGAAATCAAGAGATTGGTTTTAAAAGATACCTCTCAAGAAGGGAAATTTTCATTTCTTTCTCTCTTTCTACCTTTCTGTTCAGAGGTGCAAAAAAAAGAAGAAAATCCTTTGAGATAATTTGCAGCTAAACAAGCAACTTGAAGTGAAAAGAAAAAAATCTAAACACATTTTTATAAAACGCCCCATACACATTTTTCCATTTAACTTCATATGTTTAAAAAATATGTATTATTTTTCGAAAAGCTGACAAAAGCTAGTATATACCCTCCTCAGCTTAACAGTCTTCCAAAGAGCACATCCAACTGCCATAAAACGCAAAACTGGATATTTAATTCAAGAGCTATATAACGTCTAGCTACCTTTTCCCTGCTGTTTCACAGCATTTCATTATTTTGTTTAATAAGTTCATCTCCTCGAGAATTTTCTCTTCACCTCATATTATTAAAAGTAATAAGTTTTTCTGGACCGGGGGTTTCCCAACAGAAAAACCAATTTATGTGTGTCCTTCAATAATGACAGGAAAAGATTATTTCCCATTATATTGCATACTTTTCATATCGCCACCACAGCTTATCATTCAATAAATGTTACTCTGCAATTCTTTCCATTCCTCAAGGAAGTTTAATTTCTGCATTAACCTGTTTTCGCTGGCCAACGCCTTGCCAGAAAGACTCTGTGTTGCAGCAGAATTAGTTCGTTAAAGAACCCATTTAGGAATCTCTTGTCAGTGATAAAATTGTCTTCAGTTAATAAAAGGACATAAAGTGAGTTTACATCTTGATCACACATGCTTACTCCCACACTCACACTCACTTTCTGTTAATCGCACATTTTTCTCCATGAATGTGTTCTTTTATAATGAAAGGTAAATTAAACATTTATCTTAATAAAGGTAACTCATTCGCACCTTCTGCGTATAAAGACAGTTATCGTGCCTGTAACTAGTATTATAAATAACATTATCTGTACTCTGAAGAAAGATTTGCTGGCAATAATATACCTTGTTTCCAGTTTTCCAGAAGAAATCTCTAATGGCCCGTAGCATCACTATAGCTACCGGGAAGGTGGCATTTACTGTTTCCTTTCCAGTAGAGGTCTTAATAAAATCTGATCCTAAAATGAAAAAAAAAAAAAAAAGAAAAGAAAAGAAAAGAAATACGCTATGTTAATTAAGAACTTATTATTTATTTATTTATTTATTTACTTTTGAGTCAGGAGAAGAAATCAGATGTGTAAACATTTTTTTTTCCTGAGTAACACAGTTTTATTTTTCATGAATGATTTGAAAACCTGAAACTAAAATCTGCCTTTAAATTAATACTGCTCATACTTCCCCCCCTCCCGAACCTCAGATGAATCAAATTAGGCACCTAATGAATTCTCAGTGATATCTTTTACTCCTGCCTCCATATTTCCACATCACCAATTAAAATCAAGTTGGTTTATTTAATACATACCTGAGATCATAAAAAAACAATTTTATGCTCTGTGCTTATTATCACATATCATGATATTTTACTACAAAACTGGAGTGCCTGCTCATTTTCCTTGCTTTTTTTCTTTCATGCTTGATGAGAAGTACACAGTACAGTTTTAACAACACAAAAAGACTCACCATTAGCTGATTTCTATTGCATTGTTCAATAATAAAAGCACTCTGCTTTCCAGATTAGGATTTTTATGACGAACACCATGTTGTTGGGTCATCAGAAAAGTCATGACAGGTTTTTGCACAGAAAAAAACACACAAAAAATGTCAAGACTTTTCTGATGAACCAATATTTCATACTTTGCAAGTAGTTTAAATAATTTCCTTTTCTCAATAATTTAAACCTATGAATGTACTTCACTAGCACAAAAAAGACAAATATATGATAATAATGGTTAAGATTCACTGAGTGCTACATGCTACGCACTAACCTAAGTGCTACAGAAATAGTAACTAAGTTGGGCCTGCTCTGTGGCCTGATGTTTAAGGCAGCTGGATCCTACCTGGCCAACACTTTGGTTGGAGTCCCAGACCTTGTGGCTTGAGAAACATGCCAGGCATGTGTGCATGCAAGCCTAAAAACCTTACAGGAAAGAGCAATGGAGAAGAAGAGATTGTGGTGTGACCATTCCCCACGGGGAAGGGGAACCGAAGCTATATTTAAAAAGTTCCACTAACAGCTTCTGTGATAGTGAAATGCAGATGGAGACTAAATGAAGATAATCTAGACAAAGAGTATTACTATCAGGAAAACATCAAGTGCAAAACCTTGAAGTAAAGCATGGTCTAAGTTCTTTAACAAATGAATGAGTGAATGGAAAATAAACTGATGGCTGGCCTCTACAACACTAGAAATAAAACTGCGAAAGAAAAGAGGCTGCGCCAGCTCCATGTGTGTGCGTGCCCCAAATCCTGACTGGATAGAGAAATTGAGGAGAAGGTATTACAGCATGACTACATCCCAGGGAGGTGGCGGTGGGTGGGACTGGGGGGAAAGGTGATTTCTCTCTCTCCCTCTCTCTGGCAAGCACATGTACATGCACCCCTGACAATTAAATACACACACACACCTATAAATATTCCCATAGGTAACCATCTGTAACTATATTAAACTAAATATGAGTTATACAGATGCCTGCAACTCTGATCTATTAACCACATGGATCATTGTAGCCTCTCCTCACGGCTTGTATATAAACTCTTGGCACCTACCATCTGCCATCCATTTATCATTCACATCCAGCACCTAGACGTAGTGGTAACAGAATTGATAACCACACTATCGTGGGAAACAACTTAATCACAATAGTACAGTGCTACTGTGCACTTTCATTTGCCTTAATAATAGACTCTACTCATGTATGGCGAGGTTGGGAAAACCATGACACGTTTTTGCATAGGAAAACACAGAATAATATGTCATGACTTTCTGGATGACTTAATATAAAACTGTTTAGGTCAGCTTCTTCCCTCCTCACCCTCTTCAGTGAGGCTGGGCCATATACATTTGTAATACTTAAGATTTTTTGTTTGCTTTTGTTACGGGAATCCCTGATCTTTTTGTTTGTTTGGTTTTTGGTTGTTTTTTAGAGAGATGTTAGGTACAGGGTACGTGTGCTTGACAGAAAGACTGAGAGTCAGAGATAGAAAGTGGCCATCCCTGGGGGGATGGCCATGCATAATCCCTTTTCCTTGATTCTCCTCTCAAGATGTTGGGCATACACGCATAAGCCCAGCATGAGTTTTAAGCCCCAGGTCTGGGACTCAAACTGTGGATGACTATGTGGGAGTCCAGCAACATAACCATTATGCCATCTGCTGGTCCCTCCCTGATGTCTTAATTATTATTTTTACTTGCATACATGGAGGTTCACTCATTGTTAACATTCTGTGGGTGTGAACAAATGCAGTGTCATGTATCTGTCATTACAGGATCATACAGAATACTTTCACTGGCCTAAAAATATTTCCTGGGCTTCACATATTCACCCCCCCATCTTTATATTAACTCAATAATTTTGTTTCTTCCAGCATGTCATACAGTCAGAATCACACAGCTTCTTCAGTCTGACTTAGCAATGTGCATCTAAGATTCATGTATGTTTTGTCATGACTTGAGAGTTCATTTTTTAAAAACTGTCGGATATTAGTCTGTTAGCTGGATGTACCACAATCTGTTAATTCATTTCCTATTAAAGCAAATATTGGTTACTTCCAGGTTTGGGTGATTATGAATAAAGCTGCTAAAAACATTCACGTGCAAGTTTTTGTGTGGACCTACGTTTTCAAATCAGTTAAATAAATATCTAGGAGGGGAATTAGTAGATTTTATGATAAACCCATTTTTAGCTTTGTAATAGACTACCAGACTATCAAAGTGACTGTACCATTTTGAATTCTAACAGAAAGAAATGGGACCTCTGAATATTACTCTACATTTTCACTGGTGATCTGTGTTGACAGTTTCGGGATTTTAGCAAATCTGATAGTCATGCGCATAACTCCCACATCTATTTTTGTTACACCTAGATTTCATTGTTTTGGAGTGCTTTCAAATTCCAGTTGTTCATTGCTGGTAGGTAGGAAATCAATGATATTCACATTGTATCATACAACTTGGGTAAACTTACCCAGAACTTTAGGAGTTTGTTGACTTTCTAAACTTTTCTACAAAGACAATCATGTCATCTGAAAACAAAAACTGTTTTATATCTTTCTTCTTGTATTAATTTCTTGTAGTTGTTTAAAAAACGTTACCACAAACGCCTTGGCTCAAAACAATAAATGAGTTTTCTCACAGTTTTAAAGGCCAAAGCAAGACAACAGTGTATCTTTCGGCAGACAAAAATGTATCTTCCAGCAGAGAAGGCTCAATGTGGAGGAGACTAGGGGGGAATCTGTTCCTGGCCTCTTCCAGCAGCTGTCAGCATTTCCTAGCTGCATGACTCCACTTTCTACCTCCTTCACACAGCCAACTCTTGTGTGTGAGTCTAATCTCCCTCTGTGTCTCTCATATGATGACACTTGAGGGTATTTAGCACCTATACTTGAGATAATATTTAGGGCCTATCTAGATAACCCAGAATACTCTCCCCATCTCAACATCCTTAATCACAACTGCAATAGCCATTTTTTCCAAAGAAGTTAACACACACAGGAACCAGGACATACAGACATACCTCTGGGAACCATTATCTGCCCACCAAACATCCACTCTATATACAGTTTATTTTCTATTTCCTTTTCTTATCTTATTACACTATCTAGGACTTCTAGTACAATGTTGCATAGGACTGTAAGAGAAAATGTCTTGCTTTATTCTTAGGGAAAGTTTTAGGAGGAAAACATCCCATTTCTCATCACTTAAGTATTTCAGTTGAGATCTGTTTGCAGAGGTTCTTTATTGAGGACATTCCCCTTTATTCCTAGTTTGCTAAGAATTTTTATTATGATGGGTATTGAAATTATCAGACACTATTCTGTTTATTGATATAGTGGATTATATTAAGTTGAACCAGTTTTACATACCTGGAATAAATCCCACTTGGTCATAGTATACAATAATTCTTTTTATACATTGCTGACTCATTCGCTAATATTATGTTAAGGATTTCTGTATCTATGTTCATGGAAAATACTAACCTATGGTTTTACTGGTCTAGTGTCTTTATCTGGTTTTGGTATTAGGGAAATGATGATTTTACAGAACAAGTATTTTTTTTCTGTTTTCTAGAAGAGATTGTGGAGAACTGGTATTATTCCTTTCATTAATTTTTGGCAGAATTCACCAGTGAAACCATCTAGAACTGGTGCTTTCTTATAATTATTTTTATTTAATATACTGTTAAATTATTAAATAAATAAAATTATTTTACATATAGATATTTTATAAATATTTTATTTGCATGAGGGGCCAGTAGGTGGCATGGTGGTTAAGGTGCCGAACTCCCACATGGCTGACCAAGGTTCAAATCCTGAACCTGTGGCTTGCTTTCTCACTTTCTTTCTCTCTCTCTGGTCAGATTCCAAAACCTAATAGTCGTAATAATAAATAAGTTTAAATAAATAATTATTTAAAGAAATTATTTGAATGAAATGTGTACTGTGTTTACATAATTTATGTAAATATATTTAAATTTTAAAATAGTATTTTTATGTTACTGTTTTATAAAATAAGATAAAATTTACATTTAAATTTTTCTTTGATAGATTCAGGCCTATTAATACTATTTCTCTGTGCATTTTGGTTGTTTAGGACAGTAAAGGAATTAGACCATTTCATCTAAGTTATCAAATTTGTTGGTTTAGAATTGTTCACATATTCCTTCATTATTGTTTTAATGTCTATGGGAACAGTAATGCTGATCCCTCTTTCATTTCTAATACAGATTAATTTATGTCTTCTCTTTTATTCATATTAGCTCAGCCAGAGGTTTACAATTTTATTGGTCTTTCAAGGAAAGGCTTTTAGGCTTTAACATTTTTCCTCTATTGCTTTTCTTTTCAATCACATTGACTTCGGTTCTAATTTCTATTCTGTTCTGTTTGCTGCTGGCCTAAATTACTGATCTTCTACTTTCCTAAGGTGAAAGCTCACATTATTAATTTTAAATGATTCTTTTCATCCACACACATATATATTTTCCTCTAAGCAGTGCTTTTGCAGCATCCTACACATTTTGATAAGCTATGTTTTAATTTTCATTTAGTTTAAAATATTTTTAAATGTCTCTTGAGACTTCTTCTTTGACTCATATCTTAGTTAGGAGTGTGTTAATTTTCAAACACTTGGGATTTTTTCAACTTTCTTTCTATTAATGACTTCAAGTTCAGTTCCACTGTGGTCTGAGAACATACACTGTATGATTTCTGTTCTTTAAAACTTGTTAAGGGGTGTTTCATGAACCAGATGTTAGTAAATTGTCCATGTGAACTTGAATGTGTATTTTACTGGACGGTGTTTTTTATTAATGTCAATTTGGACATGTTGAACAATAGTGCCATTCAGGTCAGTTCAGGTCAACTACATTCTTGCTGTTTATTCTGTTTGAGCTATCCAATCACTGAAAAAGGGGTTTTGAAGTCTTCAGCTATAATAATAGAAGTATTTTTTTTTCAAGTTCTGTTAGATTTTGCCTCATACAGCTTGATGCTCTGTTGTTAGATGCATACATATTTAGGATCGTCTATTTGGCTATAACCCCCCTTATTATTCAATACCCTTTTAATCCTGATAATGTTTTGTTTTTAAGTCTACTTTGTCTAAAATAAATATAGTAGTCTCACTTTAACTTCATTAGTGTTATCATGGTTTACTTCTCTTCATTCCCATACTTTTAACATCTGAGTCTTTATATTTAAAATGGGTTTCTCAGCATATAGTAAGGTCTTGATTTTTTTAAATCTCTGTCTTAGAATTGTTGTATTTAGGCCATTAATATTTAAAATGATTATTGATTTAGTCGAGCTAATATCTACCATATTTACAACTCTTCTGTATGTTGCATTATTTTTTTATTTTTTACATCTCTGTTTCTGCCGTCTCTGGCTTTAACAGAACTTTTATATTATTCCATATTATCTCGTCTTGTCCTATCAATTGTACTTTTTAAAAAATATTTTTTAGTGACTGTCCTAGAGTTTTCAATATACATTTTAAACTAGTCTTAAGTCCACCTTCAAATGACATTCTACCACTACCCAAGTACTGTAGGTACCTTTTTGCAAAATATTCCAAATTTCTTTCTCTTGTCCCTTATAACATTGCTATCATTCATTTCACTTATCCATTTGGTCTAATCATCCAAAAAGTTATTATATTACTGTTTTATACAGTTATCTTTTACATCAATTGAGAGAAAAATAATTTTTATTCTTCATCAATTCTTTCTATAATAAGCTTCCTTTTTAAAATGTAAATCTGATCTGTATCATTTTCTTTCTTTATAAAAATTTTGGTTTAGTATTTCTTACAGGAAAGGTCTGCTGGCAGTGAATTCCCTAAGTTTTGCTCATCTAAGCTCTTTCAGTTTTCAAGAATAATTTTTTAGGATATAGAATTCAAGGTTTTTTGTTTTTAACCCCTTTAGGTATTTTACTCTATTCATTTCTTACTGACATGGTTTTCCATGAAGAGTTCACTATAGTTCCTTTTTTATTTTTTTATTTTTTTAAATAGGCAAGGTGCTTTCTCTGGCTGTTTTCAAGACTTTACTTGTTCTTCTAGTGGCCTCTCTTCCTACCAAGAAAGAACATCCGCAGTTCCAAAAAGGGCGGTGGCCACATGCAGCTTATTTTCTGCATGAACTGCATCGGAACCCCAAGGACAGGGCTTTTAAGAATTTCATCATCCAAAACATAGCTGAGGCAGAGGCATTTCCGAAGCAAGTGTCTTCCATGCCTATGCGCTCCCCAGGCTATATGTGAAGCTACATTACTGTGTGACTTGCGCCACTCATAGCGAGGTAGCCAGGAACCGATCTCCTGAAGCTCGGAAGGAGCAAATCCCCCACCCTGATTTAGACCTGTGGGTGCTGCCCCTCACCCTCGACCAAAGCCCATGTAAAGAGCTGGGTCTTTAAAGACTGAAGAACTGTCCTCTGTGAAAAAATAAAATGCTACTTATACAAATTAAAAAAAAAAAAGATTTTCTATTTGTCTTTAGTCTTTTTATAAATTCAAATATAATATATATAGATACAAAGTTTTTTTAAAAAATTATGTGTCCTAATTGTACTCTGAGATCCTGACCTGTGATTTCACATCTGTTGAGTCTGGAAAAGTTCTTACTTCATATATGCTCTCTGTTCTATTTCCTCTTTCTTCTTTTGGTATTCTAATTATGCATGTGTCACACCTTTTGAAATTCATCCAAAGTTTTTAGATGTTTGGTTCTAATTTGGATCTATTTTTTAATTTTTAAATTTTTTCCTTTTTACATTTTGGGTTAAGACATTTCTATCGACCTATCCTCGTGGTGAGTGGGTTTTTCTTCAGCTGTTTCTACACTAATAATAGGCTCATCATAGGTGGTTTTTTTTTTTTTTTTCCCAGTTCTAGCATTTTAATTTCTAACTTTTTTTTTTTTGGCTCTTCTAGTTTTCATCTCTCTGATTACATTATCTATAGTTTTTTTTTACACTGTCTTTTTTTTTTTATTAAAGCCATAGCATATTTAGTTATACCTATTTTAAATTCTCTGTCAGATAATTCCAACATCTATGGCCTATTGCAGTCTTGTTCTGATGCTTGTTTCATTTCTACAGACAGTGTGTTTCTCTTGCCTTTCAGTGTCCATTCTAATTTTTTGATGAATGCCACATATGACGTATTGGGTAACAGGAACTGAAATAAACAAACCTTTAGTGCATGAGGTTTTATGTTAACATGGCTATGAGTTGGGCTGTATTTAATGTTTGCAGTAGCTATGAGTGCTACGTTCCTCAAATTTCTCTAACATCCTTGTTTTCGTCTCCCCTGTTTACTTCAGGGTTCCCTGAGCACTTAAAATAGAGTTTATTAGCTATAACCCACTGTGACACTGAATTAATGCTGGTATAATGGTAACGAATGGGGGAGGGACATGTCCCTCAGTGGGCCTGAGTCCCTAGGCTCACCTTTACAGACCTTTACAAAGATTTCTTAGATTTTCCTCTCCCACTTCGGTGAGACAGGGAGATTAGAGTGGAAATGATCCTCTTCCCAAGTGGGATAAAAACTCTGATAAAGTCTTTTGCTTGGAGAGTATGTTTGGTTATAGAGAAAACCTTGGGCGAATTTCACAATGACTATCCTGCCCTTCCCATGCTGAAGCCAAGAAGGGACTTTTCCTGGCTCTTCAGTATGAGAACCTGGTGAGGTTCCTGATGGTAAAACCCACAACAGTACAAGATCTACACTCAGCCTCCAGTAATTGGTCAAAACTAACATTTAAGTATTCCTACTATTAATAGTTTTTGGCTCTAGTAGCTTCTGCTCTGAGTAGACAAATCTCAGTTGTGGCTCTCAGGATTTTGCTGTCGCTCCAGTTTTCAAGGTGGCAATTTGCCTTGCAATCCCAGTTCTTTGACAGTTCTGAGAACTGATTTTCAGTTTATTCTGCTTTTCCTTCCTCTAAGGAGCAAGTTCTTTACACATCAAAAGCCGAAACTGCAAGTCCTTCAATATCAAGCCAAGTCCTTATCACCTAGAAATCAGATGTGGGTGAAAAGATATTTAAGGCATTTTGAAGATATGCCAAGTACTTCAATTGTCAGGAATTAGAAAAGTTCAGAGAGATCTACTTTACCTAGAATATTACAAAAAGACTTCATGGAACAGGTGAAATGTGTTATAGACCTTGAAGGAGAGATGACATTTAAAGATGAAAGGCACATAGAAGAAGACCACCATTAGAAGAAACACCCAAAGCATAAAAAGCACAAGGGATGGCCAAACAATGATGAATGAATATATCTGAGGGAATCAAGGGGAGGAAGGTATAACATGTTTTACAACATGTTATTGTAAATGTCCCTTATCAAAATACAGAGGGCTTTGCACCTGCAACAAGTCTTTGTCCTTTAAGCAACATGAGGTCTGATCACACGAAATCAGTGTTTTAATATGCTAAATTTAGAGTTTGCTGGATGTGTGGAGGAAGGACAACTGAGAGTCAGAGCACATCTAAGAAACTTAAAATAGTTGAATTGTATAGGTACTGGCTATTTATTTAAGTCCAGGAGTAAGATCTATTTTTAATTACCAAAAACACTAAGAAATACTAAATATTTCACTATAGTCAAAAGAACAATGAATTTTCCAATGGGGTCAAGTAGGCACACACTTCCGTTTTACTTCTTGTTTCAATAGTATTTCCCTTGTTCCTCTGCTAAAGCAAAATTGCCAAAGAAATAAACGCTATATTTCAAATTACCAACAGCAGAGAGTACTAAAGACTCTTCTCAGAGCTCAGATAAAGCCATTATTAACCAAGCTTACCTCTGCTCAGCTTTGGGAAAAAATAATCCTATGACAAAACATCTCACAATTAAAATAGCAGGGACCAGCAGTTAGCGTAATGGCTATGTCGCTGGACTCCCATGTAGTTGACTGTGGTATAAGTCCCGGATCTGGTGGCTTAAACTCACGCTGGGCGTGTGTCTGTGTGTGCCCAAGATCCCAAGAGGAGAATGAAGGAGAAGAGATTGTGGCGTGGTCATCCCCCGGGGGCATGATTTCTTGCTTTTTGTCTCTCTCTGTCTTTCTGGTGACTGCATGTTCACTATAGCAAAAACCTCTCCAAAAATAAATAAATAAATAAATAGCTATCCAGGCAAATGTTCTTTCATTGGCACCCAAGATTTCAACAAAATTACTAAAGCAGGAGATAAAAGGCCTGAAAAAGTCAAAAGTAACACATTAAATAAGCTAGTATTCAAATGTGATTAGTTGTAATTAAAATTAATAATAAATTTATAGTATATTAAATAGTATTTTTTTATTTTCTTAATTTAAAATCTTGAGCACAATACTTTTTTTGTGGTCTAAAGAAACTCAAAGCTTTTCTAAGGCCTATAATTACAAGTCTCCATGGTACAGTTTCATTAAAAACTTTCATTAAACAACAGCTGCCCTTGTATATGGTCTTCTAATCAATTTGGTCAAACAGAATGACTTCTAATCAGCTGTTGATAAAAATAGAAGATGAAATTTTAATTCTAATAGATTAACCACAAACTCAAGACAGTCTTCAAAATCCATCTAGCTCTATTCTCCAGTGGATTTAATGACTATTCAGCAACTCATTACTAAATAGAACAAGATGAACATTTTCCAGTTCATTAAAGAAATGTACTATGTATTTTTGCATTGTCCTCATGATTCGTTACAGGGAGTCTTAATTACAAGATAATGGATAATGGTTATTAAATGCAGACTGCAGTAATGAAGCTCTATTCATTTGCGAACCTCAGAGACTGCAAAGAGAGGAAAATAAAATTACTAGCTTCAAAAGATTAACGGATCAAATTATTATTCAATTTTGAAAATCTCATTCAGACTTCATAGAAACAAGGAGAGATTAAAAAGTAGTATTAAGACCAAAGTAGTACATTTAAAAAAAATAATATCTTAAGGCTATTACTGCATAATAAGCTTCAGATGTGATTATTAGAAAAACATATAGCTAACAATGGGAAAACATACATTTTTATTTCCTGAACAAATCTTATTTATAATATGGGAGTTACTAGTAAGATCTTAAAAAGAATCTTGGTGAACGTGGAAGATCTATGTTACCATGCTACAAAAGAACAGCACAATGGAAGGTATTATTAACATTTTATATTTCACTAATGAAAAATGGGATTTAAAATCAACTGCTGCTTGAGAAAGCTTGTCATTAAGTGGAATTCATGCCAACCCTATAATAAGAGCTTCTGGGCACATTATTCATTAGCACCATGTTTTCTGTCGCTCTCTAAGAAATTACCGATTAAAGTTAGCAAGAGAGTTCTGTATGGTAATTCTGACACTAATTTATACTTACAATCTGCAATGGGACACTTTCAAAAAAATAAACAGAAATTCACAAAAATAGGAAGCCCCCAATTAAAAGTCTTCAAGACTGTATGCTTTTGCTCCACATAGGTTTGAAATAACTTAGGGCAAGACCTAAAGATGGAATATTAGGGTTGAAGATTTGGCCAACGTCAAGATGGAAGCCCCTGTGGAGGGATCAATATGGTGCTAATGCTCAACCTGACGACAGTCATTCCATAAAGGCATGCTTATATGATCTAGGGATCATGGATACCCATGTGAGACAGGAGAAAATATTTTCTGGGAGAAAGAGAAGAAAAGCATAGCAAGGAAAGAAAAATTTTAAATGAAAACACCTGCTCTCTCTAGTTCTGTCCTTCATTGCAAATAGTGAGCTATGGGAATAATCTCTCCGTCAGTCCGGTCCCGCACAGAAACCAGGGACCACAGCATCGTAATTAAGTAGTAAGGCATGCTTAGGTAGAATGGCAATCAGAAAGCAATCGTGATTCCAGGGTTGGAAATATCTTCAATACCCCAAGGATAAAATTAGTTCTTGATAACATTCCTCGGAGTTGCTTTCCTTTCAATAAAAATAAAGATGTGACCATTTAAAATAATGTAAAACAGTATGATTCGAATGGAATACAAGGTGGGGACTCTGACTGTATAATCCCTGGTAATTGACAGTAATGGCCCCGGGAGAATACTCTAAACAATCAAGCTAATCATTCAAAGATGTGAGGGGGAATCACTTGACGCAAACAAGAGTCCTTGAGTTATGTCTAACACTCCAGAAGCTCCTTTTCGCTTCTGAAACTTAGGTCATTCCAATGAATTTCAGAGCTGTAGGAATGCTGGAAATGAGTTACCATCAACACAAGTAACTTTTCTTTTAGAGTGGGTTTAAATTATTTAGTCTTTCAAATTAAGGTTTTGTTGTTGTTGTTTGTAACACATTTGTGGGGGAAAAAAGGATTATTTATTCAAATGTTTATAAGGCCATTCGGTCAGTATTTTGGACCAAGAGTCACCCTGGGAAATAACAGAATGTCTCCTAAACCTAGCTCTGTACATTCTCTACTTTTTAATACTGTGTTAGTTCTCCTGAGCATGTCTGCACGTACCTACCTGGAGTTAACAGTTCAGGTATGAGCTCCCAAAATGATGCTACGCTTTTTAGTTCTCACCTCACTCCACCCCACCTCACTCCTCCCCTCTCCTCTTCTCCTTTCCCCTCTCTTCCCCTCCCCTGAATAAGACCATCAAGGAAGGAGAGGCGTGGGTCAAGGAACACTAGCACATCTGTAATTAAAACAAAGGGCTCTGATACAGAGCAGTGAGGGCTGCACAGCTTTGTGAGAATGCTGAAACCCCCTAAAGTATACACTTGAAAGGGCAGGCTTTGGGAACAGCAGTTGGCATAATGGCCATGTAGTTGACTGTGGTTCGAGTCCCGGACACAGTGGCTTAAACTCACACCAGGCATGTATGCATGCACGCTAAAGATCCAGAGAGGAGAATGGAGGAGAAATGATTGCAGCATGGCCATCTCCCCTGGGGATGATTTCTCACTTCTGGTCTCTCTGTCTCTCTCTGTCTTCTGCAGAACACACACACCCTATAGCAGAAACCTCTCGAAAAGAGAAGGGAAAGGAAGGGAAGGCAAGGCAAGGCAAAGCAAGGCAAGGCAAGGCAAGGCAAGGCAAGGCAAGGCAAGACAAGGCAGGATTTGTTGTACATAAATTATAGCTCAAATAAAAAAGAAAAAAAAATGACCTGGTAGTTAAGATGGCTGGATCCCACATGGCCAACTACGGTTTGAATCATGGACCCAGGTGCTTAAAAAAACGTGCTGGGCTCCCATGTGTGCCCTAAATCCCAAGAGCAAAATGGAATAGAAGGGACTGGCCATGTTGCCATCTCCCCTGGGGGGTGATTCCTCATTTATCTCTCTGTGTGTCTCTCTGTCTCTCTCTGGCGAGTGCAAGCACCCTATAGCAAAAACACTAGAAAATTAAAACACAGTGTCAGCCCCTTAGCTAGTGGTGAAGTGAACCACCTGCGCTCATGGCCAACCAGAGGTCAAATCCCAGCCCCATTTGGTTGTTGGATGCTTGTGCATGCATGCTCAAAATCCGAACAGTATGGGGCAATGGAGAAGGGACTGTGACATGACCATGCTACATTGGAGGGTGCTTTCTCCACTTGCCTCTCCCTGTTTCCGTCTCTCTTTGGCAAGTGCATATACTCTCTGGCAATTAAGAAAAAACTAAGTAGATGGCGTAGTGATTAAGGTGCTGGACTCCCAGGTGGCTTGCTACTGTTCGAGTCCCAGACCTGGTGGCTTGAAACTCACACAGGATGTGTGTGCATGCATGCCCAAAATCCCAAGAGGAGAATGGAAGAGAAAGGACTGCAGCATGGCCACTCCACCAGGGGTGATTTCTTACTTTCTGTCTCTCTGGTGAGAACACGCACCCTGGGAACCAGCAGTTAGCGTAACGGCTATGTCGCTGGACTCCCACATAGTTGACTGCGGGTCGCCTCCCAGACCCGGTGGCTTAAAACTCATGTCGGGCGCGTGTGCGTGTGTGCCCAGGATCCCGAGGGGAGAATGGAGGAGAAGGGATTGCGGCGTGACCATCCCCCCTGGGGGGTGATTTCTCGCTTTCTGTCTCTATGTCTCTCTCTATCTGTATGGCGAGCGCACGCGCCCTATAGCGAAAACCTCTCAAAAAAAAAAAAAAAAAAGAAAGAAAGAAAGATTTTAAAAAAAAGAACACGCACCCTATGGAAAAAATCTCTTAAAACAAAGGCAAAAAATAGAACAAAGGCAAGTGACTTTATAAGGGAGAAAGGAGAAAAAGAAAAGTACTTAGTGAACTTCCTGTAAGTAAAAATACCAATTACCTGACAAATGGCAAGTATATACAATAGTTTGTACTTTTACTTCTTCTTCTAAACTCATACCTTAAGGCTGTTCCTAGTTTTCTCTGTTAAATACTTTCTCATTTGCTCCAAAATAGGCCATTCATAATCCAGACCTCCTCTCTAATCAACAAAATGTAGCCTCGCACTAAATAAATATGGTTATCTATGGATGCTCTAGATAACTGAATCTTTCAGTCAGTAGTTAAGGCTGACCAAATGTACAGCATTCATATTCTAGCACTAAACTTTCTAAAGCATTGCTTTCGAAGAAAAATCCTCCAACACCTTTACAATTACAGTTCCTTGAAAATATTCTTGAAGAGCGGCACCTGGCCAGACCTATAACACAGTGGTTAAGCACTATGTGTTAGGAGTTAGATCCCACATGGCCAACAGTAGAGTTTGAATCCCAGCCCTGGTAGCTCGAAAACTACACCAAATATATATGCATGTGTGCCCCAAATTCTAATGGGATAGAAAAACCAAGGGAAAAGGACTGCAGTATGACCACACCTCACTGGGGGGGGGGTTCTCTCTCTCTTTTCCCATGGGGAGTGTACAGCAATAAAAAAATTATAAATAAATAAAAAACAAGAAGAAAGTATTACCAATACTGGGAACTTCACACTGGCCAGAGAGAGAATTTTGCTTGAAGAATCTTTTAATTTCAGCTCAGTGATACCAGCTGGGAGTCACTGCACTTACTCTGTGAACTAAGGCTATCCAGTAGGGTGGTCACTCCCCATCAATGACTGCTGAGTACCCACAATGTAGTTAGTCCAAACTGAAAAGTGCTATGTGTATAGTACACACAGGGTCTTAAAGACTTAGCACAAAAACCAGAATGTAGCACAAAAAATAGAATGTAAACTATCTCAATATTAATTTTATGTTGATTATAGATTTTAATGACATTGAGGACTTAATGGGTGAAATGTTATATTATTATAATTACTTCATTTACTTTAAATAATTACTTTCACTGTATCTTTTTATTTGATTAATGTGGTTATTACAAAGGTTTAAGTCACCTCTCTCTATTTGGACAGCATTGATCTAGAGTTTCAAGACATCAAAGTGGACCAGCAGTTGACTTGCTGGACTCCCATGTAGTCCACCATGGTTCAAGTACTGGACCTGGTGGCTTAAACTCATGCTGGGCCTGTGTGCGTGCATGCCCAAGATCCCAAGAAGAGAATGGAGGAGAAGGGACTGCAGTGTGGCCATCCCCCCCCGGGGGGGGTGATTTCTCGCTTTCTCTCTCTGTCTCTCTGGCAAAGGCACACACCCTAATGCAAAACAAAAAACAAAAGAAAACAAAAACAAAACAAAACAAAAACCTCTCAAAAAAAAAAATAATAGAAAAAAGGACCAGCCATTAGCGTAATGGCTATGTGGCTGGACTCCCACATAGTCGACCGCGGTTCGAGTCCCGGACCTGGTGGCTTAAACTCACGCCAGGCACATGTGCGTGCGTGCCCAAGATCCTGAGAGGAGAATGGAGGAGAAGGGATTGCGGCGTGACCCCCCGGGGGGGTGACTTCTCGCTTTCTGTCTCTGTCTCTCTCTGTCTGGCGAGTGCACGGGCCCTAAAGCAAAAACCTCTCAAAAAAAAAATAGAAAGAAAAAGATATTAAAGCATGTATCTGGACTGTGCAGGCTAACGATGGTATCCTTTAGACCAATATCCTTTATATGTTGCTTTGAAATTTATTGTAAAAAAAAAAAAATGGTTAATCCTGACTAGAGTATAGCAGAATGTGACATGCCCTAGTGACAGTCCTTGACTCCGCTCTCTTATTCATACAATTCTGTCCTGCCCCAAATCTGAATACTTCATTCAATAAAAGAAAAGGCTCTGTAATTAACTCAACCCACCCTCCTGAGAAAGCAGAGAATATCTGTTTAGGGAATATGACAGCATGTCCCTAGAATGTTTTATGTCTAATCCCAATCAGACAGCAGGGGAATTCTGGTAAATATTTTAGTATGTTTTATAGTTTCAATGTCTCTTATAGATTAGTACACTGGGAAACTGCCCAGCTGGCTGGCCCCTTAATCCTGCTTTGGAACTAGACTTAAATGTCTGTTTTCAAACATACAAAAGTAACTCTAAAACAATACTTATAAACTCACGCTGTGTATAACATGTGCTTCCGTTGCTTCTGTGCTCGACCCAGCCCTTCAGCATCCATACGCTTCATGTTTACTGAGCACCTACTATGTGCCAGTGCTGTTCTCAAACCCGGGGCACAGCAGTGCTAAGAAAAGGCTTTGCTTTATGAGGGTGTCATCAGAGGAAATGCTGACTTAGTTACGCAAGCTACATATGTTTCTCTTGGTTTGACCACCTGATTTGGAACAAATCTTCATCTGTTTCCATTATATCACCCTGCTTTTCAGGGAGCTAGCAGCATTGCTCAGAAGAAAATGATATTCATGGCAGTTAGGCCAGTACCCCGTGATCAAAAGAAAATGCCAGAAATATCCACAGGCATTGTTATTATACAGGTGTGACAGTTTGGATAACATATTAAAGTATTTTAAAGTCAATATAAAATAAAAACATCTATCTATATATAACTCAAATTACCAATGCCAAATGCCTCAAAATCAAAATGCTTTTCCTTTTTGGGCCAGCCTATACAGGGATTGATGTAGGGATTTACGATGTTAGGCAAATGTCTTCTATTGATATGATAGTTTTAAAGTCATCTTATCTTAAAATGACACAACCTTATCTAATACATGCTTTTTCCCCTTCACTTTTGCTGTGAGTAAAGAGAGAGATGGAACTTCAATACAAGGTAAAATATGATTTGGTATCACTATACTTTGGCAAAGGAGAGTAAAATGAAGAAACGTTTTAACAAAATAACAAGATAGATATGCTTTAAACAACTGAATTTCATTTTGATTGTGCTTTCTATTGTCACCAGCAAGTTTGGAATATATAGTATATATTAACATTAAAAGTCAGGTATGCTTGTATGGAATCTATTAACTTGAGAGAAAATTACTCAAATTGAAGAAATAGCTGCTTAAAATGGATTTAGAAATACATTTTACTGAACAAAGCAAGCTAGAAAATTAGGCTACTTTATCAGGATTAGAAAGTGCTATGAATTTTAAACACAAAGCTTTTAAAAACAATGCAGAACATATTTGAGATTATCATACCTCAATGTCATCATAAATCTTTTTTTTTTTTCAACAATTGACGATAAGTAGGTAGAGTTACGTTTTACAGTGACCTGTCTTTCATAAAAGAAGTTGTGTTAATTTCTCTGTGGGGACTTTTATCGCCAGGTGATTGTTTCTCTGTACCTGGAGACTCATGTGCTTCCATTAGCGGATCTATAGATGGGTGAACTTGAAAAGGCTCTGAATGGAAGGCATTTACCATGTGGAGATCTTGCGTAGGCCATCTGGGTTACTGCCGTCACCACTTTCCAACCACTTACAAAGACAATGCTGCCCTCTCCTTCTGGTTTGCAAACAATTTTCAACTCAATATTCTGTCTTTATTTTTCAACTCATCACACCTTCGTATTTATCTTTATTCCTTTCCACCCAGCCACCACCAGAGACCTTGAGTGCTCAACAAAGTGACGGTAAATGCTGGCAAAAGAGCATGCAACGGAGCACAGAAAAGCTCCCCTATGGGTAAGAGTGCAATGAGAAAAGGGTACCACAAACTTGGGCCAGGTCATGTTGTACATCACTGGGATATTAAAATCATTCACAAACTCTAAAGACACACAAGGCAAGGACAAAGCAGTGAAAAAGCAGCCTGAGAACTGGGCAGGAAGAATGGTCCTTACCTGGACCCTGCAAAGTAAGTTAATGCTGAACATGCTTGCAAGCTGGATCCAGTTCGCACATTAACTAGAATCCATCAAGAACCTTCCTACATGGCACACGTTTTCTTTTTTTCTTTTAGAGGTTTTTGCTACAGGGCACGCACACTTGCCAGAAAGACAGAGAAAGAGAGAGAAAATGAGAAATCCCCCCCCAGGGCGGGTGGCCACGCTGCAATCTCTTCTCCTCTATTCTCCACTCAGGATCTTGGGCATGCACACACACACATGCCCGGTGTGAATTTAAGCCACCGGGTCCAGAACTCAAACCACGGTCGACTACATGGAAGTCCAGGGACATAGCCATTACACCAACTGCTGGTCCCTACACCTTTTCTTTCTAAGGAACTGTTCTGACCATTAACATACAAGAGGTCTTCAAAAACTTCATGTAAAATATTTATCATGAAAATATTGCATGGGTTTCAAAATGTTTTTGTACTGAAATAAACTCATACTTTAATTGCTTTATTCCACAAACTCTTTGAAATCCCTGTTTATTTGCTCATATGCCATATTTCTCTCACAAAATGGCTATGGGCTCCTTTTGGAAAACTCTTAAATACAAGTTATATACAATGATAAGATAATGATGCACATTTCAGACAAATTGCTTATGCCACATACTTAACACACAGGGTTTATCTGTCTCTCGCAAAACTTTCTATCAGAAAACTAATAGGTTTGATTAGGAGGCCACTGGTTTTTCAGGAGATTTCCCGCCTAGCAGAAATAGAATATAAATAGTTTCTTAACATGTATACTGTCAAAGTTAGGCTTTCTGCCTACCTTCTTTTAAACCTGTATTGAGATTTTTCGATACATAGTTAACGCTTTTACTACCACCTATGTAACTGCTTCGAGTGTGGCATTTACGTCCTCCCTGTAAGGTACAGGTTACAGTCCTTTATGTCGCAGATAGAATTTCTCCCGTGTATTTCAGGGGAGTTCTTAAATTTAAAAATTCAAAGTGAATACATGGGCAACTTACAAATGTAAAAGCTGAGTGAAGGAAAAATTTCAGCTGTTAAGTTTATTACTAAAATGGGAAAGGAGATTCATAATGTTAACCCGTAAAGTAAAAAGGCAAATGGAAAACCAGGTTACAGACAGTTAACAGTGTCGACTTATGTTAGAAATCCATTTACCTGTGGCTTTGTGAAAAATACTACAGATTTCTCGAGAAGTGATTTTCTGGGTGGAGCTGGCCTAGGTTGTTTTGTTTTTCAATTCACTTAATTATTAAAAAAGAGAGAGTAGGGACCCCGACAGGGAATTGCCATGCCACAATCCTTCCCCAGTCTTTTAGCCAGTCAGAACCATGGTGTTTGGGCCCAGCATGCTCAGGTCAATCCAAGATCGGAACCTTGGGCATTCCCAGATGGCTCCAGTATCATGCAGTTCTCTTCCACGCACACCACTGAAACTGGGCCTTGGCTCACCGTTTTATACTGAATACAGAAAAATTGTAAAAATTCCAACATCTGGGACCAGCAGATGGCACAATGGTTATGTTGCTGGATTCCCACACAGTCAACCAAGGTTCGAGTCCTGGACCCAGATGCTTAAAACTCACGCCGAGCACATGTGCATGGGTGCCCAAGATCCCAAGGGGAGAATGGAAGAAAAGGGATTGCAGCGTGGCCATTCCCTTGGAGGGACGAGTAATTTCTCACTTTCTCTCTGCCTATCTCTACCTTTCCAGCAAGTACACATGCCCCATAGCAAAAATCTCTATTTAAAAAAAAAAAAAATCACAGCATCTTTTAAATATAAGAATCAAAAAAAGTGATGGGATGGACAAACAAGACTGCTTTTACTAAGGCGTGCTCCGTCAGAAAAACCTTCAGCTACTTAAAGAATACAAACCCAGGATTCCCACTCTCTGGAATTTCCACTCTCAGTGATTTCTACTTTCAGAAACTCCCATTCTCAGGGATTCCCACTCAGGCCTCCCACTTTCCAGGATCCAAATTAGACCCTTCATTGTTCTCTTCTTTCTGCTATTCACCCTAAAACATCTCAGACAAACTCAGCTGATAATGACGACCGTACAACAACAGCAGTAAGAGGAAGAGAAGGAGGAAAAGTCTCCTATTCTGATTAAGTCCTGGATGCTGGGCTCCACCTAAACCTGTTGGCTATCTCCTCTCATTAATCATCATGTCACCTGGAAAGGTAGGCACCGTTACTGTCTCCATTCACCAGTGAAGAAGCCAGAGTTTATAGAGACTGCATGTCACAAATGGAATCCGAAACCAGGTTTTTCTATCTCAAAGCACCAGTTTTTAACCAGTATACACTTCTGCCTCCTAAACAAGATTATCGTTTGGCAAAAACTCCCTGCACTTTATCAACTTTGTACACTGCATCCTTTCTCTCCCTGTCAGAATTCTACCTGGTCCAGTTCAACTGTTTCCTTCAATATGAAAAGGCATGGCCAGTACCTTCTTCCTCTTTTGAATATAAACATGATGACTGGAGCTGTGGCAGCCATATTACAACCATGAGAGAAATGCTGATAACAGAGGCACCAGTCCTGACACTGATGATGGACCAAAAGCAGTGGCTGCAGAGACTAGCAACATCTCCACACTTCTTGCTATAATAAGGAGAGAAAAAAAAAAATCCTTATTTACTGAAGCCACTGTTACCAGGTTCTGTGCTATTTAAAGCGATACTCAACTCTAATTGCCTGGGCTGCTTACTTCTGTTCTGCTGACCTTGGAATCCATGGTGCCCTGCATCTCTTAGCATCCCATGGGCACCACACCCCGCCCCATAAACACAGGTATCACTCACCCACACACACTGCTCTGTCTCACTGAGATTCCCTAAGATATCATCAACTACCCATCTAGGACTCGAACTCTCCACTCCATCTACATTGCTAAGTCAGACAGGAGTCAAAAACTAACTAAATAAAGGAGCAGACAAAAGGGGATTTGAGAAAGCTGCCAGTAGTTATTAGGAAAGCTAAAAGAAACCACAGAGGAGTAGAATTTCTGTTAGAGAGGCACTCTTCCGGGAGACTAAAGAACGAAGCATCCACACACCAATCTGTTGGACACATTATTGAAGAAACAAAGAAACTGTCTTGGGAACCAGCACTTAGCGTAATGGCTATGTCGCTGGACTCCCACGTAGTTGACCACGGTTCGCATCTTGGACCCGGTGGCTTAAAACTCACGCCGGGCGCATGTGCGTGCGTGCCCAAGATTCCGAGAGAAGAAACAAAGAAACTGTCTTCAAGGAACAGAAAATTTAAGGAGCTCTCACAATGGTGGAAAATGGAGGGAGAAACAAAGGTACTTGGAGAAGACACGGGGCCTGAACAGCTGAGAAATATGCCTGAGTGCTGGCCCTTCACGCTCCACCCCAGGGAACCTGTGAGGTCCATGGCTGCCTCATAAACCTTGCTGACCAAGAGCTCACACAGTGCCTGTTGATGGTATAAACTTAACAAATGCTTACAAACCCAAATACAGTACTGGAGAAGCTTTAAGAAAGAATAATGTCTGCCATGAAAAATACCTGAATTCTTTAACAATGATACAACTGCAATTGCCTACTTGTATTTAAAAAAAAGGGAGTTGATTTAATTATTTTATTATTAAACAACTTACACAGCATTTCTCACATGCCGGCGTCATAACCATCCTGACAAATCTTGAAAAAATAAAGTAGTTGTATGACATTTGAGGCTCCTGCTGAGAAAGTCTGGGAGTAGAACAGGGAAAAGAAACAGTGTTAAGGCTAAGGTATTCAAGAAGGACTCTCCGGGAACCCTTGATGGCAGTACAGACTCAGAGGTCTCAGCTCTTGGGACTTTTTCGTTCCTCACTGTCCCACCAGAGACACCTAGGAGTAACTGTGTGCTAGGCCATGTGCTCAGCAATGATATTCAAGTCTCATCTCTGACTAGACCCTGCTCCAATTGAGAGACAGTCAGACATAGTGCTAAACGATGTGTACAAGTGCTGGGATGGAGGTTAGAAGGTGCAATCAGGGACCAGCAAGTGGTGTGGTCATTAGGGCACTGGATTCCCACATGGCTGACTGTGGTTCGAGTCCCAGGCCTGGTGACTTGCTTTCTCACTTTCTTTCTCTCTCTCTCTCATGAGCACATGTGCCCTACAGCAAATTTAAAAAGGAAGATGCAGTCGGGACATCATCACATGATCGGAATCCAGAATCCATAAGAAGATATGGTGCTTCTTGGAAAGCAGAGCTGGAGAAAGGGTGATTTCACTCCAGCACACTCTAAATGAGGGCTGCTTACTAACTAGTGGGTAAACTTTTGGTTTTGTTTTTCTGATTTTAATTCTATTTTCAGTCAGCTTAACTGAACAAATTTGTATTAAATTTGTTCTACTCTCCTGCCCCACCCCAGCTATTTGTTCAGTTAGAGCATTAACACATAATATCTCTCTTAGCAACTCTGTTTCCAGCCTACAGAGAACTTTTCTCCAAGTTTCTGATTTTGGCTGGAAGAATGCCCTGACTTCTTTTCGTGGGATGGAAAGGGGGGGGGTTAAAGAAGGGATTGTAATCTAAGATCTCAACTCAATGAATTTTATTTTTTATCAAATATTTTCACAAAGTCCACATCTAGTCATCATCTATCAACTAGTTTTCAAGAAGTAATGCTGCACATTTGCTGGTCATGTTACTTTCTTCAAAAAAGATTTAAATTGTAACAGGCTTAAAATAAAGCATGAGGATCTGGAAGTGGAATTTCAGACATTAGCCACAGGGATGGGGAAGGAGTGGTGTTTAAAGAGATTGCTAGGGAGGTTTTCTAAAATTGGACCACTTATACTCGCATGCTTAGGCTCTATAGTTATGTGCTCATTGTAATCTTGTCTGCTTAAAAATGTATACTCCCACAGAGCATAATCTTCTATGTCTACAGGACCTGCCAAAAACTAATAAGTATTCACTTACTCTATTCTCTGGTTCAATATTAATAATGATACTTGAGAAAAACTTTGCCATACTTAAAATAAGTTTGATATGATGAGCTTAAACAAAAATATAGTAGTCCCCCCTTATCTGAGGGGGATATATTTCAAGACCTCCACTGGATATCTGAAACCATGGGTAGTACCAAATCCTACATATCCTACAAAAAGTTCATGGAACTGCAGATGATGAAAAGAATCTACTGCGTGAGTTTCAATTTTGCACAAGATAAACTTGCACTTTAATTTCATTTAATTTTCCATCAACTTTTTTTAGTCCCTTCATATGTGAGGGTTTTGTTTGTTATTTTGTTTTGTTTTGTTTTAATTTGTCAGAGGGTACATGCGCTTACCAGAGAGAGGCATAGAGAAAGGCAGAGGGAGAAAGTGTTCCCAATGGAGTATGCTCACACTGCAATCCCTTCTCTCCCATTCACTATCCTGTCAGAATTTTGAGGTTGCAAACATACAGGCCTGGTGTGTTGTTCAAACTGCTGGGTCTGGGATTCAACCTGTGCATGAGGAATCTGGCTCTCTAAACCACTACAGCCTGATTTTTCTTATGCAATCAAGTTTTTCACCATGTCACTAAATGGAAGTTCTTATGGCTTCCCTTCGGCATATCTAGGTTGCCAGCTTCACTACTCTTGTGTTCTGCAGCTATTAAGTACAATAAGGGCTACTTCAATGCAAGCACCATGATATTGCGACAGTCGATCTGATAACCCAGATGGCTACTAAATGACTATGGTAGGTAGCATGTGCAGCCCGGATGCACTGGACAAAGGGATGATTCACATGTTGGGTGGGACAGAACAGGATGGCATGAGATCTCATCTTGCTCCTTGGAACAATGTATAATTTAAGACTTATGAATTGAAAGGATGAAATCCTATCATTTAAGGTTGAATGAGTGAGCCTTGGAGGACTTTATATTAAGTAAAATAAGCCAGGCACAAAGAGAAATATCACATGTTCTCTCTCATATGTAGAAGTTGAAAAAATGGCCTCATAGAATAGAGGGATGAAGAATGACTGCTGGAGGCTGAGAAGGATGTGGGGATCAAAGGAACAGAGGGGTACTGATCAACAGAAATAACATCGCAGACAAAGAGGAGGAACTATGTCTAGTGCTGTAAGACACAGTGGGGAGAATACAGATGGCAACTTGCTGTGTAGCTCAACTTGCTATGTAATTTAGGGAGGGTAAAGGTTCCCAACACAAGTAATGACCAATGGTCAGGATCCCAGAATGCTAATTCTCCTGACTAAATCATTACACACTGTATTCTGTACTGTAAAATCATATTGTACCCCTACAATTATTACATGTTAATTAAAATCTCCATGGCCTGGTGGTTAAGGTGGCTGGATCCAACATGGCCAACACTGCAGTTCAAGTTCCAGACAGAGCAACTTGAGAAACACACCAGGCATGTGTGTGTGCATGCTCAAAATCCCTATAGGATAGAGAAATGGAAGAGAACCAAATCATACCCAATGGGGGGGATTTCTCTCTCTTCCTTTCTCTGTCTCAGTTTCTCTCTAGTGAGCACATGCAACCTTGAGCAAAAAAAATTCAATTTAAAAAATTTAAAGTAATAATATTTAATTGTTTTAATGATTAAAAATGTAAAAATAACACTTAATCTCTGAAATTTTCCATTTGATCATTTCAGACAGTAGCTGATCTCTGGGAAGCTGAAACCATGGAAAGCAAAACCATGAATAAAAGAGGACTAAGTTTCCTTCTTCCTGTAAACTTCCAGGGTGTTTTCTAAATGCATCGTGTATAGTTTACAGAGATATGTATGATGCAGTATTCCCCAAAGACTATGATACTCCTTTATCAGAAGTTGTTACTAAAGGGACCAGCAGTTAGTGTAAGTTAGTGTAATGGGTATGTCGCTGGACTCCCATGTAGTCGACCGTGATTCGCGTACCGGACCCGGTGGCTTAAAACTCACACCGGGTGCATGTGCGTGTGTGCCCAAGATCCCAAGAGGAGAATGGAGGAGAAGGGACTGCGGTGTGGCCATCTTCCCTGGGGGGTGATTTCTCGCTTTCTGTCTCTCTGTCTCTCTCTGTCTGTCTGGCGAGCGCATGCGCCCTATAGCAAAAACCTCTCCAAAAAAAGAAGTTGTCACTGAAATATTTTTTAACAGAACACAATTTATTAATCACAGTTTTAAGGAACCAACAGATGGTATAATAGTTACGTTGCTGCACTCCCATGTCATTGATCATGGTTCAAATCCAGGACCCGGTGGTGTGAAACTCATGCAGGGCACGTGTGTGTGTATGCCCAAGATCACAAGAGAAAAATGGAGGAGAAGGGATTACAGCATGTTCACTGCCCTTGGAGGGGTGATTTCTTGCTTTCTGTCTCTCTGGCGAGCACACATGCCCTACGAAAAAAATCTCTGTGGAACCAGCAGTTGGCATAATGACTATGCCGCTGGACTCCCATGGAGTCAACCGCAGTTAGAGTCCAGGACCCAGTGGCTTAAACTCACACCGGGTGCATGTACGTGCATGCCCAAGAATGCCCAAGATCCCGAAAAAAGAATGGAGAAGAAGGGATTGCAGCATAGTCATCTCCCCTGGGGTGGGGGTAGGGCAATTTCTCGCTTTCTGTCTCTCTGTCTCTCTCTGTCTTTCTGGCGAGCGCACGCGCCCTATAGCAAAAACCTCTCCAAAAAAGAAAAAGAAAAAAGAAAAGAAGAAGAAAATGGTTTATAAACACACGACCTTTCTTTGTTAATCTGGTTGGAGGCAACCTGGCTTTTATAATCACTTTTACAACTCTGACACTGCCCTAGTGCTCAAAACATCCAAAGACATGTGCTATTGAGTTCATTATGTCGACAAGCTAATGAAAATGTGCTTTGCAGTAGACTATATAAAAAGAAAGAAAACTTAATCTTTTAAACTTCTAAATTGTCTTTTAGTCAAATTTAATTTGAACTCTATAAGGTATGAAACCAAATCCTCAGTTGCTCTGTTTCATCTTTATCCATTTATTCAGACTCTAACTCTTAAAATAGTTCACAGATAACATTAAGTTTTCAAAAGTTTTCTTTTTTAAAAGTATTACTTTATTTTATTTTTCATTTTGATCAGAGAAGGACAGAGTGAGAGAGAGAGAAATTGAGAAAGCAAGCCACCACATCCAGGACTCGAACAGAAGTCACCCGTGAGGGAGTCCAGCACCCTTAACCACCATGCCACCTTCTGGCCTCAATTTTCACAAGTTTTCTAAGAAATACATATACACAGATGATCTTTATAAATCAATGGTTCCTAACCTTGATTCTGGAACCCCCCCCAAAGCATCTCAAACCATCTCACTTTATAGTAAATTTTTCTTTAATTCTTAAAAAATATAATAAATAGAATAGCTTAATTTTTGAAGCAAGAATACAAGAAAGAAACAAAGCCCCACTGAGTTATTCATCATCATTGTATAATACAAAGGATACGTTTGCAAATGCCCTCTTGTGTGTAAGAAGGGAACATATGATGTAATGAGTGAAAGTCATTACTAATAACAATTAAGGAAGTACTTTACTCTCTTATGCCAGAAAATACTGGGGCTCCCCTTTTTCTCATTAGCTTCTATTTTTTTTTTAATGGTTTAAGAGAAACAGAACTGTGGCATCTAAGAGTAATCTTTTACTAAGAATTTCAGGGAGCATAAGATTTATAAATCAAAAAGTATAGATTTATAAATCAAAAGAAATTAGATTCAGTGGGGTGAACAAGATAGTTTGGGAGAAGTTAAGGCTTCTTTGGTTTGATTTTCTCTGTAACCATTTGAGTTTTGTCTTTTTTTGTGTGTTTTAAAATTTTGGTATAGGGTATATATACTCACAAGAGAGACAGAGATGGGGAAAGAGAAGAAAAGGAAGGAAGCACTCCCCTGGGTGGGGGTGGGGGGTGACCATGCTGCAATCCCTCCTCCTCCATTCTCCTCTTGGGAGTTTAGGCACATACGCAAATGCGTCCAGTGTGTTTTTCAATGTCCAGCACTCAAACCAAGCAATGGCCATGTGGAATCTAGTGCCTTAACCACCACACCTCCAGCTGGACCTCCATTTGTACGCTGAATACTTGGTTGTAGATTTGGATTCAGGTGATTTACACATATTAAACTACTAGTTGACTACAAAGATAAATCAATTACATTCTTCTACCTTTTAACTATTAAATCGAACAGCTTACCAATATAATTTTCCAACCTGGAAATGAATTGCATGCCAAAAGTTTGCAAATTCATGGTGGCTGGAAATCAACATGTGGTTCTCCAGATTTCGCAAGGCAGGAAGTCCTTGGCCAGCCTAGAAAACCATGTTTTACCCTTACAGGGTCTTCCACATGGTTAACTAATCCCTCCCAAGCATGTTGCATAATGGTATTTTCTCAGGAAACAGAAGAAGGCCAGGACACTTCTATCTATCTCTACAACTCATCACCTCTATCATCTGCCTGGTTGGTGATGGGGTCACTCTGAGCTTTAAATCACCAAGACTGTAAATCTAGACAAGGACTCTCAACATGGTGAGGCAGAGAAGTGCTGGTATCCAGTTTTGCGGGGAGAGGCTAGTGAGGAGACATACATCTGGGAATTTCCTTGGCACAAGTGACTAGGAATACTGCTTCCTAATGAGCCAGTTCTGGTCACTCTGGTGGCTTTCTGGTACTTTCCCACAAAGCACAATCACTGGCTTTTCTCTCACCAGCCCTACAGTCTCCGCCTTCAGCCACTGCCACTGCCACCTAGCAGTTGCTTTTAGCTGGCATCCAGCCCGCAATAGTAGAGAAATATAATTCCACAGTCTCTCTTCTACCTGAAAGAAGCACTCAGCCCTTAGCTATATGAGCAAAAAGATTCTCCCTAAACTCCCTCACAATGAACTAATTTGTTATGGGTGGAATTACATGCCCCCCATTCATATGTTGAAATCCTAAACCCCGACAACTCAGGATGTGACTTTATTTGGAAACAGGGTCATTGCAGATGCAATTAGTTAAGATGAGCTCATATTGTGGTAGGATGTGTCTGTCCCTAATCTGATAGGACCAGTGTCCTTAGAAAAAAAACGCTATATGGATAGACAGAGGCACAGGACCCGGTGGTAGCTCAGCAGTAATGCAACTGGATATGAGCAAAAAGATTCTCCCTAAACTCCCTCACAATGAACTAATTTGTTATGGGTGGAATTACATGCCCCCCATTCATATGTTGAAATCCTAAACCCCGACAACTCAGGATGTGACTTTATTTGGAAACAGGGTCATTGCAGATGCAATTAGTTAAGATGAGCTCATATTGTGGTAGGATGTGTCTGTCCCTAATCTGATAGGACCAGTGTCCTTAGAAAAAAAACGCTATATGGATAGACAGAGGCACAGGACCCGGTGGTAGCTCAGCAGTAATGCAACTGGATACACACAGGGAAGGGTGTGGATTCACATCCCAGGACCTCTGTGATCACACCAGGTTCTTGTGTGTGCGTATGGTCTGGGTCTGCTGAAACTGGACTGAATTGTGATGTTTAGACCCTGTTTGGGGTGTTTCCCTTTCACTCTCTCTCGTGGGAGAAAAAAATAAACTTTTAAAAAGTACACACACACACACAGGGAGAAAATCATGTGAAGACAAAAGCAGAGATCAGAGTGACATGTCTACAAGCCATGAAATAGCAAAGATTACCACAACTTAGGGGAGAGACATGGAACAGAGACTCCTTCATAGCCCTCAGAAAGAACTCAGCTCACATTTATCTTACTCTTCTAGTCTCTAGAATTGTGAGAGATTTCTGTTGCCGTAAGACATCCAGTTTGTGGTGATAAGAGGTTAGGAAATAAAGGAAGACTCTTGAATAGTTCAAAGGCTGAGGTTAGGTCATATATTTCAGAAAATCCAGTCAGTGTATTTCACCACACAGCTGCAGTAAGGTAGGGACTAATAAAGTGACAAAATGAGGAAGAAGAGTACAGCCAAGCAACTAGCCCTGGACCTAGGAAAGCGACATTTACAGGGAATGAGAACACCACACTGCTGTCCAAGACAAGCTAGTATTTCAGCAGAGGGTAAGGAACTAGTCACAAACAATCACCCCGGCTATGGAAATCGGAGAGGGAAATGTACAGCGTGGTAACTGCATTGTGGGCTGGCCCTGAAGCCTAATGGTTAAGGGGACCGAATCCCATATGGCCGACAGAGGTTCAAGTCCCAGCCTCGGTGGCTTTCAGGACATGCCAATGCATGTTCATATATGCCCAGAATACCGATGGAATGGAGAGATGGAAGAGACGGATTGTAATATGATGATGCTCCATTGGGGGTGTGCTCCCTGTCACCTCCCATTAAATGTACACACACACACACACACACACACACACTCCCACATATACCCAGGGCCAGTTAGTGGCATGGTGGTTAAACTGGCCACATCCCAGAGAGAGCTGACTGTGTGGTTAAAGTCCTGGACTGCGTAGCTTGAGAAACACACCAGGTGCGTGTGCATGCAGCCTAAGATCCCAGAAGGAGGGAGATGGAGGAGAAGGATTTGCAGCATTACCATTCTCCATGGGAGGTGCTTTCTCCCTCTCCCTCTCTCTATTTCTCTGTCTCCCTCCAACAAGCACACATGCTCTCTGGAAAATTTATTTTTAAGTAATAATAACACTCATTGTACACCTGACATTTGCTAAGAGTAGATCTTAAAGTGTTCTCAACACAAATACACATAAATAGGAAACTGGTATGCTAATTAGCATGACTGTGGCAATACTGTCACAATGTATAAAAATAATATGTATACCTTAAGTATGTCAATATTAAATTTTTAAATTAACATTTTCTAAATTAAAAGTAAAAGAGAGAGAGAAGAGAAAAAGAAAAATTCTTTAGGAAGCAGGAAATGTATTCCCAAGTTGTCTGTCAGAGTTCTTGCTAATTCCTGTCATGTATACAAAAGTTCTTCAAAAAGTTCCTGTTATGAAAAAAACTCATGCATGGATTTCAAAATTTTTAGTATACCAAAATAAACTTGTAATTCAATTCCATTTTCTACAAACTTCTTTAAGTCCCATCATCAGAGCCACATTTCCCTTGAAGTTACGTATATTGGGTCCTCCCTGGGCTTTCTTTGTGCCTGTGTGATTTCTTTAAGAAACTGCTTCGAGTTGAAGAATAACCTTGCTGTTATAAAGAGCCTGGCAACCATTATCCCAGTTTTATCTGATTGAACCTTATTTGGGGCACTAAGATAAGCAATAATTTGTCTGAGAAGTCCACACTGGGATTTCCTTCCTAAGCTCCTAAGTCCCTGAATTCTCAACAGTCTTCAGCAAAAGGCCTCTCCCACCATGTGTCAGTCATTTCTGTCTTGGGGAGCAGGAGAGAGAGCTCAGTCTTAATATCCTCTTAACTCATGACCTAATCCTCCTCAGAACCTTTTTCCACAAAGATCGTGTACGCCATTTTTGTCCTCCCACATTGCAATCCCTCCTAGTTCTCCACTGCCACTAGTACTACTATAGACATAAAGTCGAGCTGGTCTACCAGAAATTGGTAGGCCCAGGAATCCCATATATGTCTAGGGCTACTAAACACTGAACACCTTTGAGAGCATCAAACGCATCACACACAACTAAGACTATGGCTTCACAAGGGTCTGTATTTCTTTATCACTCAACACTCATCTCTTCCCAGTCTGTGTCGGCTGCTTTCTGAATCAATTCTCTTGACAAAAAACAGAACCGTTCCACTCTAGCCCTGAAAGAACAACCCAAGAAAACAATTAGTAGAAAGAAATGGTTTAACTGAAAATACATTCAATTATAAGGAAGTACCTGATCCCTTCATGGGAGTCTGGATTTTTAAAAGCAAAGGAGGAAGCGATAAGAGTATCAGCTATGCTTGGGTACGCACTCGTGGACAGAAAATGAAGATGAGAAATGTTCTTCAAAAATCATTTCAAC